>NW_010268918.1:0-974 GCF_000690775.1 Eurypyga helias
CAGGGATCCAGGCCTTTTGAGTAAGGCTTAGTAATAACTGACTGAAGATTTGAGTAGTCTGGTTCTTGAGAATCTTAGGCTGTTGATGTTCGTTGCTAGCGACAAGCGTTTCTGGTTCTGCCACAGCTCAACTAAATGAAACGTTACCTAATGTAAAACTAACTTTAAAAGTTTTATTGTTCCAGTACTGTGGAGCGCACGGTTGGTGGAAGTAAAACTTCGGTTTAGCAGCGCTTTTGTTAGTGGTCTTGTGGTGTGACACATGCTCTTGGGCTGATCTTTCTGTGTACAAAGCAGGTCCTGAGAATGCTGTATTAATGCTTGGCTTGAGATCTCCAAACGAAGTGATTGGTCAATTCAATCTTAGACCATATGTGTTCACCTGAGTTTGGTATTTTTGCATATTCAAATGGGAAGGACAGAATGGTATGTAAGTAAAGGTGGGGGGTGGGGGGGAGGTTGTGCATTCATGGATGAGTAGTTGGTAACATAACCTACAGTAAAAGGTTTCTGTAATTTAGCTGTCTACTGACTTACATTTTAATGTGTGTGTTAATTTCTACTGTATATGTATGAGCTAAATTTAGAAACTAAAACTTCCCCTAATTCTACTTCAGGCCGAGTATGTTTGATCTAGGAAACAAAGATGTGACAGGGTTTTCTTTCAGGAATGAAGAGACTAGCTATGCTGTTAAAGAGGAGGGATTCTTGTGCATTTAACTCAGTAACTGTGCAAAACGAAAGTCTGTTTCACCAGAATTTCCCAGAGAACAGCTTCTCATCAAGGTGTTTCTTTCATTATCAGATTTTTAAGCTCGGGCTCTGTCTTTACACCTCCCAAAAAAGCCATCATTTTTTATTAGTAATTACGAGCGACACTTTCATTTCATGAGCCTTGTTAGATGGTTTTGAGGGGACTCGGAGCAGGCACCAGGGCATTTTAGACCATTTATTTTCCGAAGTCTATAAGCAGC
>NW_010268919.1:0-19760 GCF_000690775.1 Eurypyga helias
CCCAAAAAAAAACCCAACAGGTTTAAAATACACTCGCTGATATTTGGACATACTGCACACATTTGGAGTCATTGAATCCAGTGGCAGTGTGTTGGTATCAACAAGAATTTTTTTATGCCTTCTTTAAAACTATGCCATCCCTCTTCAAACCAAGTTGATTGCAACTTTCAGTATTTGAAGAATGCTGTATAAAGAAAGATCTCACAAACTAAAGAATTCCTTCCTCTTGACTGTGTATAATGAATACACATCCGTGAGTATGTGTTTCCCTATTTTTATAAACCTTCCTATTTGCAGAACTTGATGATAAAGATCTTAGAAAGAAACAAAGCTCTATATGGATGTTTGAAGAACAGTGTTAACTAGCAGATTGGGCAAGAAGCCCAATATTTTACCAGTTCTAAACATGAATGCTCACACTCATGCACATATTCATTGTTGTAGTGCTTTTACTAATTGCTAATTGCCATTGGGATTCCATGGTACTGACATTTGGTGCATTATAGTGCCAGTTATTAAGGAAACGGCAACACTAGGACAAATAGGAGGTTGTGATCAAACTTTCACAAGTGTCCAAACACTAGAAGGAAAAAGTACTTTCAGAGTGAGTTGAAGCAATGCAAGTCCTTTTGTCCTACATTATCCTCCCTCTGAAGACATGATCCTATTCTCTGGTCAAATTCTCCTCATTTGGTACTTTAATTCATATACCAAGTCACTGTGCCTAATGACCTGAATTAGGGAAGGCTTAGTATACACGTTAGCAAAGTCTAAAACTTAAAGTAACATAGCATAATTATAAAATAATTAATTGCAGGGTCAGAAAATACATAGCTAAATGACTAGTGTTCCAAGAATGCTCTATTCCATTTAGGTTTCTAAGAATATCACCATGTGATCATTCTGACTAAAGACTATTTGAAGGAGCTTTGCTGGGATGCAGTATGAAAATGTGAATAAACCACAACAATGCCACAATAATCTGTTAAAAAAATTTAAAATAGAGTCATGAGTAGTCCCAGCCAATTCCTGTAGAAGAGAGACCTCCTGAGAGGGAGTAGTAGGTAAGGTGCCCTTATGAGTGTGGTGAAAGAGGATGGTTATGCATTACCTAGAATAGTGTTTTGGAGAGAAGAAGCAATCTCAGCTATGGTTTGTTTTCTCTCTTTGTAAGGCGCCTCATAAATAATATGACTTTTTCATATTGTTTCTTGTTTCCTTGCAAGACCGTGTTTGTTTTGCCTTACTTTTCAATGAAAGTTATTCATGAAAAACATTAACATGAGTGCTGTTACACTATTGTGATCGGGGTCTTTGGTCTCATGATAATTTCTTTCAGTGAAAGCTAAGTAGAAGCTGATCCATAATTCTGGTAACTTCCAATAGATTGCTTAATTAGTAAAATCAATATAAACTACAGAGTAAACTACATAATGCTTTCCCTTGTGTCATACTGATTTCAGTGTGATCTTAAAAGGGAGATCATTGCTTTCCTGAATTGTTTAGAAAATGTATATACCAGTAAGAGATTACAAGATAGGATACATGATAAGGTGGGGAAATGCTGCTCTTTCCATTTTATTAAGGGGATCAGGTTTTTTTCTTATGTTTAGGTGATAGTTTCCATATTTTAATTTGTGCCCATTTTCTCTTGCACTGTTACTGGACATCACTGAGAAGAGTCCAACTAAGCCTTCGCTACTTCCCTCCCAGACAGGTATTTGTACACTCTGATAAGACTCCTCTGAGTGTTCTCTTCTCCAGGCTGAAACAGTCCCGGGTCTCAACCTCTCCTTCTGTGACCTTTGTGGCCACTGCTGGGCTTAGTCCAGTATGTCCATGTCTCTTTTGTAAGAAGGGAGCCCTGAACTGGACAGTGCACTCCAGTTATGTCTCAACAGGGCTGAGTAGAAGGGCAGAATCACATTATCTGGTAAGGAAATTAGGATTGTCTGTTAGCTAGACAGTCAAATATGGTAAACTTTGAACAGAAATCCTTGAAAAATGATGACTCTATGCACTGGCAATTCTAAATGCTAGTGTTTTTTGGTAGTCTTAGGGAGAAGCAACGCTTTGAAAATAGCTTTGCTTAATTGATAGCAGTTGGTTTAGTGATGAACCCTCTTGCTGTTTTGGAATGTCATATATGGAATCTATGTCCCCCAATGCCAATTGATGTAAGCAGAGAGTAACTCCTAAAGGGAAAGGTTAAGCTTTAATATTTTGAGCTAAGCAAATTTTAAAGTAACTAAATAAAAAGATATCATAGAATTACTTATGTTGGAAGAGACCTTTAAGACCATAAAGTCCAACTGGTATCCTAACACTGCCAAGTCCACCACTTAACCATGTCCCTAAGCACCACATTTACGTGTCTTCTAAACACCTCTAGGGATGGTGACTCAATCACCTCCCTGGGCAGCCTGTTTCAATGCCTGACAATGCTTTTGGTGAAGAAATTTTTGCTAATATCCAATCTAAACATCATCTAGTATGATATCATCTAGTATGATATCATTAATTAAAAAAAAAAACCAGTGAACTATGGGGAACATGAACTCCAGGGGTTCAAAAGTTGTGTTTCTAGTCAGGTTGCCAAACATTTCTTGTTAATTTCTAGTGGAAGCCCTGAGCATGCATAGAGCTCTCCAGTGTTCTTAACTGATGCAGCAGTCATCAGCTGATAACAAAGTATTAAGCTTGGTGCATTGAATGAAAATGTAAAACAGGCAAAATGTAAAAAAGTGACTTGAGGGAGTGTTGAGGTATTGTACAAATTTGCTCATTTTTATAATAGTTTTCCCCTTCTCTCCCAGGCTGCTTAAATAAAACGAAAATGTATATAGGAGCCTGCAGTAATTTAAGATTTATCGGTTTCTCTCCTCATTATGAGTTCACTTGTTTAAATTTTCTTTATTAAAGATTTTATGCAGGCACAGAGTCATTAAAATATGTGCAAGAATTCATACCCATATGGTTTGCATCCACATTTAATGCAATTAAAACTATTCTAACAAAAGCAATATCAGTTTTATGTCCCAATCCTGCAATTAAAATTTACCAAGAAAAGCGGTGTCACTTTTATGCCTGAGTCCTACAAGTGGAACAGCAGGGAAATACCTTGTCCTTGCGCTGGTAAGGGGAGCTACAATCGAGCAATTCCATACAGGTGTGGAGTCTGTTTGGCCATAGGAATTTGCAGGGGGAGATGTGATTTCAAACCTGTTCTATGAGGGGTTTAACTATACTTTAGGAGGGGTTTTGTCTGAGACTTAGTCATGCAGGTCACTTACCCCAGCTGATGTTACTCTTTAGGTCAGTTTTTAAAGGTAGTTAAGTGTTTTATTTTCTTCATTCTTGCCTAAGGTTACTTGAAATTTAAACTTCAGGGGAAAAAAAAATCAGACTTTTCTTTCCCCTTGTCCACATTTCATCTAACTTTTCTAGTCCTTTTCCAGGAATAAATTTTGATGAATATAAGATTTTAGACTTGGCGCGTCTTAAGTGTGTCTTAAACAGTGGTTGTGCATTTCACAAAATTTAAACATAAGCAACTTGTGGTATATAAGAAAGTGGAGGTTGGTTAGTGTTACCTCAGTGTTGACTGCCATGTAACATTTTAATGTAACACTTTTAGTTGTGGTCGTTGTGCTGATACATGCCAAAATTACGGCTTCTTAGATCACCAGGGCACAGGAGTTGATGGAGGTGGCTGGATATTGCCAGTAAAATTTGCCTAATACATGAAGTGGGAAACATATGAAAAGCTGTCTTGGCATTCTTCTTTTGTTCCGGAAGGAAGTGATGACCTCTTTCTCCAGGAACTTGGTTGCGTCGTGTCTTTTGCCAGACTTGTCCCCTCTTGCTAGATCTCAGCGTACTGTCACTAGTCCTGCACGTAGTCAGGGCTGAATTTCTCATTGCTGCTAGTGAGCGGCTTGCAGTGACTCACTGGGCTTGGTTATTGCCCAGTCTGCCTTCTGCTCTCCTCCTCCTCTTTCCTGAGCAGTTTTCTGTTTTGTAGGGTGCAGATGTGCTGAAATTTCTCCACCATCTAACTTCTATTGCAAAGATGCATATTTGCTGTGGAAGTCAATGAGAGATGTAATCTGTGCTGTCAAAAGTAGTTACTAGCCTTGCTTGTGTCCTGAGGATCTACAGTAGCAGCAGTCTCAGCACAGATCTGAGACATGTTCTGGTCCTTTCCTTGCCTGCTTCAATAGATAAGAAGTGATAAATTGTTTCCTTTTTAGTATCCTTTGCAATTGTGGAGACAGGGATTAAATTTACATTTTTAGCAATGTCTGTATCGTCAGCTATAAACAAATTTCCCTGGTAATCGCTGAGACTTTATTTCCCTCATGGGCCCCTTTTTATGTCCATAAAAATGTCATTATCAATTTCTAGTTTAATTTCCTTTTAATTTTCCTGCCTTTGCTTGGCTACACTGTACATACCTGTAGATCTCTAATTTAATATAGGAACATGGAGAATAGCACCTTTATCTTTGATGCACAGCATAAAATCTCTTCAGGCGAACTGAAACATCTCTTAGGCTGTTTATTCAGTCAAGGCAAACAAGATTCAGGCTCTTTGGCTTTGGACACTTTGGGGACCTGTGTCCAAAACAGGGCAGCAGGGATCCTATAAATTGTTTAAACCCTGGAGCTGATGGTGATCCCATAATGGATGCTCCTGTCTTCCCAGCATGTTCATCACCATACATCTTCCTCTCTTGGTTTACAGTTTACTTATTTGGGATAGGCATAGTGATGTACGCTGACGTGGCAGACAATTACGGAACAGAAAGAAAAGAAGGGAGTTAGATCATTTCCAAGAAGCACCCCATGCTCAGTAACCCTCACTTTGGGAGGTTATGTTAATGAAGGCAGGGTTTTCTTTGCTTCAGCAGTTTCCCAGTCCAATTCTGCTCTGTTTGAACTGTGTTTATAACTTCCTAGTCTCTTGTCAGAGGACCTCTTGATCAGTCACAGCACGGGACTGCAGATCCCATTCAGATACCTCAGTTGCCATGTCCTTCCCTGGAATACAGGAATATAAAAATGTTTGTGCTGGGCCAGAGTAAAGGTCCATCTGGCTCAGTGTCTTGTCTCCCTGATACTGGTCAGAAGCCTGGGGAAATGTGTGGTTGTGGGGCAGGTGCACAATTTTAGATCCCCTGGGTACTCTGAGAACCTCACAGATCATGGCTCCAGGACTTTCTGTTCCAGAAATGGTGGTTTTGGATATGGTACCTTTGATAGATTTCTCTTGCCTGAACATGTCCACACGTTTCTTGAACTCACGTAAACTTGTAGTATCCACCGGAGTTCCATAGCTCCATATGCAGTGTAAGGGACTATGTCTTTTCTTTGTTTGGAACCTGGCTCCAGCTGTCTTCATTTAGTACTGTTGTCCTCAGTACTGTGCTGGAAAAGACAGTGAATGGTAATTTCCCTATTCTGCCTCTGAATACCTATCATGTTTTTACAGACTTCTAATATATATACATCATACAGTGGATCTTCTTGCTCTCTACTTCCACATCTTTTCCATTTCAGCTATATCCTTTTTGGCACGTTAACTTAAGATGTATACAGTGGGCGTAAGAATATCGGTGTTTTGTCTCTGTGCATTTTCTAATTCGTAGTGTTCTGTTTGTGTTCTTTCCCCACAGGTACTGAACTTGGTTATGACATTTTCATGGAATTTTTAATCAAAACTCGAAGGCCTCACTGCTAAGTGGTGGTGTGCAGAAAGTTTTACTATATGTGTGAAACTAGGATTGTTTTTCCCTCTTGTGCATCAGTTTACAACTTTCCCACTGAATTCTGTCTGACATTTGCCCATTCTTAATAGAATAGAATTCTTAGTGTGCTAAGGGCCTTCTGCAGCTCTTTGTATTCAAGATTTGTCTTTATGAATATGATTAGGAAATTATCTGTCATTAGCAAACTTTGCCGCCTTGCTTCATGTCCAGAATCATCTATACATTTGTACTAGTGCAGATCTCACCAGAATTCCTGTGATGACTTTTGCACTGGGGACTCCCTCTGCCAAAAGGAATTATAATTTCTCTGTGGCTTCTGTTTTCTACATTTTTATCATTTCTTAGCCTAGCAAAGACCTTTCCTCTGTGTGCTATTGCTGCTTAGGTTCTCTCAGTTGCCTTTGGTGAAGACTCATGCTCAAAACCTTTTGGCAGTCAAAGGAGACTTTATTAACTAATTTCTTCTCTTCACAGGCTTCTTTACTCCTTCAGGTAATTACAGTAGGTTTGTGAGGCATGATCCTATAGATCAGTTGTTTTCCAGTATGTCATAGTCATATGCCCCGTAATCTTACTCTTTATAATTAGTTTCTCTAAATCTGCCCATTACCAGCAACAGGCTTACTGGTTGATTGTTTACAGTGTTTGGAAATCTTAGAAGTTGGCATCATGTGTGTGGTCTTCTAGTTCAAAGGTACTAGAAGTGAATTCAAGTAAGGTGGTCACACACCGCATTCAGGGTCTCACCTGTAGAATTTGGGATTATAAACTGTGTTTTGTTGACTAAAATATCTTGAGAATAATTCTGTTGGAAGGATGTGCAAATTTAATACCTGTTTACTTCTAGACTGGCTGGATCTCTGCAGAAAAATAATGCAGCATTAACAGTAATAAGAAAAGTGAGGAAGCAGTAACATTCAGGAAGCGTTTAAAATGCAGGACAATAATGTCACAGTTTCAATTTTTTCATGGACAGATTTAAAAAGTCATCATACATTTGCTAATCTTTTATCATTCTTTAGCATGAGCATTACTTTTGTGATTCAGGGTGATAAAAAATTAATAAGAATAATCATGAATAAAAATTTCAAGGGAATAATAGTAGTATCTATTAATAGAACTATGCACAGGATTTATTGATGTGATCTTTATGCTAAGAAAAAGGAGACATTTCTTATATTTTGCTTGCTAAATAAGTATGTCACTTGCTACGCTGCCCTCTTATTTTTTTTTAGCAGATGAATAGTAAATGGGCATAGACAGAGTGCTAGATAAGCTAAACTATTCAGCTCACTATTCAGCGATTGTGAGCTGAATGGGCAGGTTTCCTGATTTCCCTTTGCAAGTCAGATCCACTGCTCAAGGGAGAAGTGGGGCCATTTGCTTTTTCTGGACTCTCTTCTTTTTTCCCTTTATGAAAAATTCTTCAGTTTAAACATGCGCTGTACAAGGAGGCACAGTTTCAGTCTTTAGTGGTCTTATAAGACCTTTGGGCCTTTTTTGTTCGAAGGATAGACAGAGGTTCAAGGGAGACTTCACTTCTGGTCTTCTGACTTCCTATTACTGATTCTAGTCTCTCATTGACTTTTTCTACACTCTGTCCCAGTTTAATATATGCTCATTCTGTTTCTAAGCAGAAGGAAGCTCTTACAATATGCAGTTTTTCAAGTGTTCTGTTGCAGTCCATGGCAAGGCTATAGTATAAAGTAAAAAATTATCTGGAATCTTACCTAGCTCCCATCCTGCTGGGTTCCCATTGACTGCACTGGAGTTGTGCAAGGTGCAAGTTAATGTAGGATTTTACATACAATTTGGGGAGTAGCACTATTGTTTGTCATGATCTAGCCTACTGAGAATTCCACTAGTTCAAAATGGATTTGTAATCCGGATAGACTATTACCCATAACTCTTAATTATTATTACAGATAACTCTTAATATTTTTCGAAGTGTTGGTGCGCCTTTATTTTTTCAGTGTGCTTATGTGTGACTTTAATAGTGTAGGGTGACAGAGAAGGAGTCAATTTCAGTTCTCTTTTTTTTTTTTTTTTTCTTTTTTTCAGGTAGGTCAGCTCCTAGAGCTTTAATGTGTTACCTGAAACCTGTGGTTCTCATATATAAGCAGACCTGATTGCACCTTTGTTTGGGAACCAAAAGCTCTGTCTAATTTCCTGGGATAGATACGGTTTAAAATACATTAGCTGGCCTCATTCTGTTTTCAGTCCTTTGCCTTCAGAAATCTTCTACTTGAAAACAGTCATTGGTAAAGTTAAGTATCAGGCATGTTGTCAGTGATATTGGGCTTGGAAAAGAATAAGTAGGCTTAAAATAACAAGCCAAGCTCCCTAGGGAAAAAAAAAAACCCAAACCCAAACACTCGTTCCCCAAGAACCCAGACATCTGTACATCCAAGGATGCAGAAGAACACTTAACCAGTGATGTTATTTACTCTGTTGTGTACTATATCTTGAGAAGAATTAAGCAATCAGTATGCTATTCTGGCAAACCATCCATAAATACGATTAAAATTCCTGGGAGAGTAGGGCTGAGATTAGCCCTGTTCTACATTACAAAAGATTTATTAGCGTATGTTGGCATGAACTTCTAATATAGTTACAGACTGTACAAGCATAAAATGCCTCGGCCAGTACTGCTGATACGGACTTGGCATGCCATATAAGCTTCAGTGGATTAAATCTTTTCCCAGCATAACTATGTTATAGCAAATCATCGTGATCAACTAGCATTTTAAATCACCATGTAATTTGTTAAAACAACTAACATGTCAAAGAGAGTGTAAGTAACAGCTTCAGATAACAGAAGTTTCAGGATATGTGAAAGAGCAACAATCAGTATGGTACTGTTTCTCTTGTTTCTGATTGCTTTACTGGTGTTTGTTTATCTCTCTGCTTTCTGATGCTTTTCATGCTGTTGTATCAACCCATGTCCAGATTACATGTCTTTTGCTATTCTCTGTCCTTTCCTTCTTCCCTTAAATTACATCTGCCTCCAGTTCAGTCTCCTCTTTGTGCCATTCCTGTCCCTTCTTTTTTTTCTTCAGGTGCAAAACTCCTACCTCCTCCATTATCTGATCTTCCTTTTATTTTCTTGTTCTTTCTGGAATGTTACTGGCCTCAAAGAACCTGGACATTGTCTTTTTACCTCCTGCTGTTCCCTCCAGCCCACAGAACTTTGTTCCCTTGTTTATTAACGCTGCCTCATCTAGAGTCCTTTCTGTGTAGACTGTTGCCTCCAACAATATGCACTCTGAATTTGGGTCAGAGAAATTGGTGTTTCTGTGCTCTTGTTCTTAAGCTCTGCCTGTTCCTTTTTTTTTTTAATTTTTATTTTTAAACAATAGAATTTCCTTTTGCCTACCTTCTAGTGTTTTTATGGTCTTCGTGCACACAGCTGCCTATTCCAATCTCTGACTTTGACTTGCAACTTTCTTCCATTCATAGTTTCTCATCCTTCAGTTTCCTTATAGATAATCATCCAACTCCGTAGCTGCCCTGGGGCTGGTTTTAGTCATTTGAGTTGTGTCCCACGTACCAAATCAGCTACACACTTGAGGTGGTCTTCTCTAAGCACTGTATTCTCTGAGTTCCTTTTCTGTGGTAACTATTTGAACTTTGTCAACATTTTTATTCTCTCTCTCTCCAAGAGTGGGACTTTGTAATAACCCTGGTTTTGTCGACCTTGGTGACTTCTTTTCTGCTTTTATTTCCTTTATTACTCTGTACTTTCCTCTGTGAGCTTATCAGTTCCCTTTAGGCTCTTTTTTTTTTTTTTTTTTTCTGTTCTTCTCACACGCTTCCAAACCCTTCTGAGAATTCATGGTCCTGGCTGACTCCCAGTATCCAGTTTCTCAGTTCCCAATGCCATCTGCCATTCCTCAGATACCTCTGACTATCTCTGATGAGTCTGCTGACTTTCTGTAATTCTTAATCTCTGGGATTTTTGTCATCTGTTTTGTGTATCTTTGCTTGCAGTTTTGCCTTTTCAGTATTTTTTATTAATCATATAGCTCTCCATTCAGCTTATCTATTCCCTTGTCTCTCCATGTGATCTTAAAACTAACTAACCAACCAAGATCAAAATTCATACTTCCTCAGTGTTTACTGAAACAGACATTAAGATTTTGTGGTGTAATCTTTGAACCTGTTCCAATGAACTTATCCCTATCCCTATCCACCTTCTGATCTTCTGCTGTTCTTTTTTTTTTCATTTCTGTTTCTCTACTTGAATTCCTTCCCAAACACAAGAAATAATGTCCCAGTCACTTCATACTAAAAAAAACCCACAAACAACCCTCAATTTCAGAATTTTCTATTCACCAGATGAATGTCCTGTCCCTAGGCCTCCTTCATCTTGCCACCCCCTTAGTATTCTTTGCACAATTGTCTTTATTTCTGGAATTCTAATGCCTTTCTGGAACTGCTCACTTCTGGTTTCTGTCTTTTGCACTGAAATTTATCTCACTGATGTTGTACTTGACTTGTTCCTGGAGGAATTCCAGGCTAGTCCTTTATTCACCTCCACTCCATCTGTCATCTCTTTGTGATGCTATCTTCTAGTCTTCACTAAATTTTGTTGTTCTTAGACATTTGTCATTTTGGTCTTGTTGATTCTCTTTTCAGACTCAGTTTCTTATTGGGTGGGTCTTCCTCTCCCCCTCCTCTTTCTATACGTAGGTGCGTGTTTAGATCTCTCCAGAATCCATCCTCAGCCTCTGCATCCTCCTCCACACCTTACTTCAGATAACATAGCCATAATCATAATCTCTATCACTACTTCAGTTCTTAGTGGTCTTCCCCCACTTCTGTTTAAACTGTACCTATCTCAGAAAATTTTCTTGGTCTTTAGTGGTCAGCTGAATTAAACCATGTCAGAAACAATTCCTGGTTGTTCTCTTCTTTCCTGCTGTGCTCTTCTTGCTGTGTGCAGCTCTGAGGTCTGGCAGTTCCTGTTTGTCCCTATATGCGTAAATCAGATTGAAGGCCTGCTCGTCTCAACACTGTGATTGTTATGATCTCATCTGCCTGTCTGACTTTAATACATGCAGCTTCACTTTACTTGATTACTGGTGCTAATATCATCTTGGCATATCACTCTGCCTACATGGTTTGGTTTTTGAAGTCTATTTGCTCATTTTCTGAAACATGAACTTCTAGCCGTTCTTTTAAAGGCTTTACAACTAGCATTCTCCTTTTCCCTTCCAAGAGAGAGATTGTACCACAAAGTGGAATTTTGTGTTTGCTCTAATGGCAGTATCAGTTTTGATTTCCCAACTGCTATTCGTTTTAGTCCTTAGTTCACTTTCTCTTGCTGTGCCCAGTCTTTGTTGAAGCTCCTCCTCAAAACTCCTTCTGTAAAGTTACTCTGTAAAGTTAAGCGTAACCTGTTAATGACTGGGCAGGTGTGTTGGTTCTTTGCATCTTCATATACTTAGGTTGCCAAGTATTCTTAACCTGGAGGTGATCCTGCTCTGGCAGTGGGGGGTTGGACTAGATGATCTCTACAGGTCCCTTCCAGCCCCTACCACTCCGTGAATCTGTGAATCTATTTATTGTTTGTATACCTACAAGCTATAATGTGTCTTTTACATTTTCTGACTATTGAAATAGTAATAAATCAAGTAGTTTATTTGAACTATTGACAATCACATTATGCATATATTTGCAGCGTGTATGTTAGTGGAGCCCTCAGACGCTATTTTTCTTTCTCCACACATGCATACTCATTCATATTTAATAACAATGCTAGTTAAAGAAAATGTAGGCAGGATTTGCAGTTATAAGGAAGGATGCTTACAAGACCAAATAGAGATGGGGAGATTATTGTTATTTGTTTAGTACCTACATGGAGATCATGCCAAGAAGAGGGGCCTATTATACTAATCCTGGTACAAACTTGTAATAAATTAAAGACTGATCTGAGTAGCTTGCAGCATAATGTTTAAATGATAAGATTTTTCTTTGTTGTGTTCATCACAAAATCCATTCTTTGATAAGGGGAGATGGTTTATCTTGGCAAGGAAAGTGTATGAAGAGCACCTGCTGGATATTATTTTTCATCATTATGTTTGTAATTGTTTTCACTTTAGAGCAGTATAGTGAAACACTAGTGATACAAGATTTCATTGCTCGTGTTGTGCCATTAAAACTTGATACCCAGTAATTTCTGCCATTTTCTCAAAGACTGGGAACATTTAGACCAAGGAGATGGAATTTGAAAGGTGAAATTTAATGGGATACTAGTTATCTAGTAAATAAATAAAGAAACACTTAAATACTATGTCTGTGAGAAAGGTTGAAAAATATTCTTTGCTTTGAAGAAGTTTCCTTACCAAAACAGGAATGTGATCCTGACAGCCTTTCTTTTAAAATATCATAGCTACCACCACCAAAAAAGACTCCCAAATTCCTGAAGTAGACAGTAGTTAAAGGTTAGGTAACATCCTTCAGGGCTCTGATGGGGATCACTGTATCCTCCCTTGCTGTTCTTCATGGCTGCATGTAGGTCTACCAGTTCAGTGGCACTGAGGAAATTGGCAATGAAAATAGTAACACCCTTCTCTAACAATAAAATCCTTTCTTATATAAGCACTGACAAAACATGTATAAACTAGTAATGCTGTGTTCACATTTACTTTCTACTCTATAGTAATACATGTCCCTTTTCCTTTCTGAAAGTTATGTTCTGAAACTTCAATATAAAGCACACTATTGAAGTCATATGAGTGTTTTCTAACTTTTAGCTTGTTTGTATTGCCACATATCTTGACTAGTCTGGAACAATGAGGCCATGGGAGTGATAGTGTTTCAAACTTCCAGTAGGAATGCAGTTTGTACAAGTCTAATTCTTAGATCTCTGAGAGATAGGAAGACCCTGTGAACTACTATGTATAACTCATATTCACCTTTGATTCTTTGGCAGCACATTTCAGATTCCTGAATGTGTATCTTGTGGACTGGTGCTGTCTAGACTTTTAAACTATACAAATCCCTCATTATCTACTCCACTTTCCCAGTATATTTTGAGTGAGGCTTTGATAGGAAAATTCTGTTTCCAGTGCAGTATTTCATTCCCTGGGCAGAAGTGATGTACAAGTAACTTTACAGTTGCTATCTTAAATCTTATTTTCCCTGTTATTTCTCAGAACACATTATCAGTTTCATCTTCTCTGTTTTCTGCCTTCCTTTTTTTTCACCCCCTTGCTTCTGCACTGTTTACTACTTTTCTTATTCCCTGTGTGAATTACTTAGACCACCTGAACTTTCAGATAGCAGTTCATATCATCAGTGGCTTAGAGGACATAATTATTTTTTATCTTCTTTATGAATAGAGTGGCTCCTAACTGTTTTCTCTGTCATTGCCCTCCCTGGTCACCATGGATTATTGATGACCTGAGACAGATAAAGAGTGAGAGCAAAGATGATCAGAATGTTGTGGTTTAATTATGAGGTGGTCATATTTTCTTGTCTTATGCTGTGACTATATAGACAGTGCAAAAGGTCTCTTCATGTCCGTTAGAGTAACTGTTCATTTGCATGCAGGAGAACATTTCTGGGTGATACAAATCTCTACTTTTCAATCACATCAATTACAGTTGCCTTGATAACAAAGTCACTTATGACAACAAAATCATGTAGGTCAACCTAAATCTTTGGAGATGAGAAGTGTTGGGTCATCCATTCAGGATATCCTGTTGAAGTTAATCCCTGAAGATACAGATGGTTTGAAAACTCTTCAGACTAAACCCTACATTTGAATTTATACATTTTGGCTACGATAGACTTGTCAGTTGTCTTCAGGGAAGTTATTTACAAGTTACAGTTTAAAAAAAAAAAAAAAGGCAAACAAACCAAACACAATCTTCATATTTCCTCTTCTGGAGACTAATAGATCATATAGAAAACAACTCTGAAGAACCACAAGGAATCCAGTTTAATCTTTGGGTATGCAACAGAGTTACATGGTGTTCTAAGTTAATTTTTTCCTGACAGTGGGTCATAAGAGGGCCGTGCTGTTTTTTTAACACTTCAGCTAGGTTTAGTTCAGTCAGGCTACCTTTGCTGCAAGTAGAGCAACAGTATTTACTAGTGCTGGCAAACTTACTTGGAAGGTTAGTGATAAGTTTGGCTGTGTAGGAATGATCACACTCAATCAAACTAACAGTCCATCTAATTTACTGTCTTGTCTCTCTCTCTCATCCTAACCAGATTCCTAAATCTCAACAATTTTCAACCTGTCTTCAGTGACAGTCAGTCAGGTACTTAAGATCTTGCTTATCCTGTGGAAATGCCCATCTCTTTGCATTGACTATTACAAAAAGTTGATGGTGATGTCATCTCTAGTTAGGGCAATTTCAGTTACGTGCCAAAAGTTTTATGGTGTTAATCTCAGTTTTGAGTATCTCTGTCCTGCAATATCCTCCCTGATGCCTTGATTAATCCTTGGATTGTGCATGTAGAGAGTGTTTGCCAAATACAGCTGAAAACTATGGGTAGATCTGAGGAACAGAAGGATCACTGAACATTATATCCGTGTTTCTGAGAGAGGGAGTTAATTTGTTATTGATAATGCTGGCTTGCAATGTCGGGGAAGGTGGTATTTTGAACTATGGTTGGCGTACATCTGTATGTAAAAGGTGCAGACTTCAGAGAATGTAATTTTTGTGGCTGTAAAGGAAGAGAAAAAGTCCTCTCTCCTGTGTTGTAGCTTCTGTTAAAACAGGTTCTGTTAAGTTGGTTGTGACCTCTTTTCTTCCTTGCACTTGCTACTTCCACATGAGTAGCCGCTGCAAGAAGACTGCTTTCTATGGTTCTTCTCCCTGACCCTATTTCTAGGTAGAGGAATCTGAAAACATATCATCTTTTCTGAGGCTGAAAGCAGGTACTTTGAGATGGGAAGCATATCCAGTGTGAAACCTATTATATGCCACTGCTGCTTAATAAATGATCAATTAGCATAATTTATGTTTTTCCATTTGCTGCCCAGCAGCCAATATCCTATTGTATAGTGGGCTAAACTCAGCACCTTTAACTTCTAACTACACCTAAATAATGCTGTTGTCCTGCATCTAATCTCACCTGGCATTGGGCCAAGACAGAGCCCAGACAAGCTAAAAGTAAACCTCATTTGTGCTTTGGATAAAGTCTTCAGGTCCATCTTCCTGCTGTTGGACTTCTCTGTAGCAGTTGACATTGCCATTGCTATGAAGCAAGAAAAGAGAATTTAAGCTGATGGGACTGCACTAGGATGACATAAGACATTCAAATAATAACCACAGAGGAAAAAATAACCATGCCTCAGCTTGAAATCTGTGCTGTTCTCTCCTCCATAACTTTTAAGTATTTGACAGTGCAGTAAAGAAAAATATGAAGCAAAAGGAAGAAACGCTCAGTCATACAGACATGACCCAACTTCTACGTCCCCCATCTAGCAGCAAGGAACACTTTTTTATTTTTTCAGAGGTCTGGCTGAGACTAGCTATTGAATAAAGGGTAGCTTACAGATCCAGCAGATGTGATGTGATAGGAAGGAAGGATATGTTACGAGAAACTTAACACCACTGAAAAATGTTCAAAGAACACAATGACCTAAGTGTGTTGTTCAGGTTTTTTAAGGTGCTCATGTCATGTAGTCTTTCCTGATGATTATGCTCCGAGGCATACAGAGCATGGCAAGCACAGCTGCAATTAAATGCAGGTGGTTAAAGCAGGTCCCAGAATCCATCTAGGTACTGCAACAAAGTAAGTTACTATGTTACCTTGATTTTCTGTTTTGTCTTCTTTAAATAGAAACCTTGTCTTCAGTTAGATAGGTGTATGAAGAATAGATAAAGTCACATATTTGCCTTGCAAATGTAAGAGATGTATTGTTTCTACCTAAAATGGCTGTTCTAAGAAAGAAGATACCTTATCATATGATAAGGAGATATTTTACTGATTATGCATTCATTTATTCATCTGTTGATGGTGGCTGTATTGTGCATAATGGTGTATAACCAGCACAGGTTGCTTCAGTGAAGCTAAACACAGGAATTACACGTGTTAGTGAGCATTTACTTGTCTTTAAAACTGCTGTGTTTTATTAATGTGTTCATTTTCTGCTTGTGTTTTGTCTCATTTATAACCGTTGTATGTGCTTAGATTTAATGATTATCTATGTTTATATGTTACAGGAATTGCATTATTACATTAAATGTGCACTCAGTCTCAGGTCAGTGGCAAATCAGGTCTTTGGAGCCAGTGCTGATTAGTGCAATTTTTTGCAGCATTGCAGAAGATGGTATTTCTTTGAGTCATGCTGAACAGTATCTTGGCTTTTGCTATAAAAAGAGGGGAAAAAGAGACAGAGAAGGATGTTTTATGCATATGACATACAGCCCTGGGGAAGATGCAAATCTGGAATGAAAACTAATTGCTTTCTACTTTGTTGCATAGCCTGAGCTATGTGCAGTAGAGCTGACCAAAAGGAATACGTGCTTTATGTTAACTAGTAGTGATTACTGCAGGAGGCTGCCGTAAAAGCAGCACAATTGAAAGGACACTTTTAGAAATAATTCTTCAGACCTTACAGAACAGACCTTATTGCATTATAAATGTGTTTTGGTGGGTCTTCCTTGATAGGTGGATAGAGGGGAAAAGGATGATGTAGTGTAGCTAGTGGAATGGAAAAGCAGTTATATTTCATCAGAAAGATAAAATTCACTGTACTTTCAATCCAAAAAATTGCTAAAGATGATCATATGTAATATAAGCAGTTAAACAAAATAATATCAGAAAGCTGTTCCTCCTCACCCTCCTGCCCTGTGCTTGTCTTTGGAAAGAGAAAAGAATTGTAGCATCTAAATTGTGGGCATACACATTGTGCATTAAATCAGTTTTGTGTGACTGTGTCTGCTCAAGGACAGTTTAAAGGACAAGGCTGAACATGGCAGTCACCAGTGATTTGCCTCCTACAAAGGGAGGCATCTATCTACATGTAACAGCTTTTTAGCTATTTAGGTTAATTGTCTTTACAAGATATTTCCAATATGCTCTTAGCAGCACCTGAGTTCAAATAGCTCATGTTTCTTTATCTTTAGTAATGCCCTCTTTATGAATTGTCAAGCTGAACTTCACAAAATGATCTTAAAAACACACATCGTGTAATGGGTCTGTGAAATAAATACAACACAAAGCGATAATGCTGGAGTGTCTTCAGACTGAGAAGGCAGTCATGGTGTGTATGTGATGTCTGGATATATGGTTAGAATTTCATTACAGACCATTTGAATGGTCTGTTCCACTAACTTCATGATAAAATACATGAACTGGAAGAAATTTATTACAGAGTTCCATCTTCTAAGTAATTATTGATAATATAAAATAACTAAAATAATTTTTATTACAGCTATCTATTGCTTATAGGAATGCAGTATTTAATGTTTTATGCTGACAGGCGTTCCTTAGTTCCAGATGGCATTTGAGAATTATGTAGGTTGTCTAATCATCAATAAATGGCTTATATGGAGAAGTAATTAATACCATGATTGTTTTCCTTATGAGTCAGCAGGTGTGTCATATGCATAATTTCTAGTGCAGGAAAAATCAAAATGGCTTCTGCTCTGCTATATATTTTACAGAGAGGAAGATGCTGAAAAAGGATTCTATTTGGTTATGCTGTGATTTGTGCTGTGGCCGTATTCTGAATGTAATTAAAAAGGGAAAGGATTGTACTTGAAGGTTTCAAAGCCCTGAAAAAATTCTGGAATACTAATACTCTTTGAAGCTGATATTTGTATTGTATTTCAAAGAAAAGCAATTATCCAATTTATTGATAACATCGACCAAGTATCAGAGGCAGAACATAAAAATGGCCAATTCTGAAGAAAATTAGATAGAAAGATTAAGAAAAGAAATAATTTTTAGTTTTCCATGTAGAATGAAAATTTTAGTGTTACCCATTTTGACTTGTCTGTTCAAAATGTATTAGCACCAGATATGCCAGCGGAGTGTCTACGTTAGCATAGACGTATTTAAAAATGTGTGTCTTATGCCTTTGTACGGATCCGCCTTTGAAAGGAGTTACTGTCCTCTTCTTTCCACTCAGTCATCTGCCACATGATGAAAGCAGAGGCAGAGCTATAACTAAAACCACCTGAAAATATCAGTCCTAAGGTGGTGTTTCTCAGCTTTTCTAAATGTGTAGTTTCTCCGTTAATTAAATTGATCTGAGGTGTGGAAGGGCCGTGTGCAGTTCTGGGATGTGACAGGTTTAAGGATCAATGTCGGTGCAACATGTTACGAGTCACAGTTAGGGCTGTATCATATAGCTAAAGAGGGTTAATTTGGGAAGCTTTCTGGGAGTTCATTAATCTAGTTTTGGAATGCCCTGGGTACCAAGCTTTACCAGTGGAAAGGTGGGAAGGGCACATTTGGTTTTGGTTTCCAAACCATGGGCCTTTTTATTCCTCTAGCCCCAGTACACTTACAGTTCCTGGCAGCAGTTGCAGCCCCACTTTATACTCTGATAAGTAGGTTGTTGATCTGATGATTGAAAGTCAGTACTTCTGACATTCATGGTGACCTTCTTCCTTCATAACTGCATACCAAAAAGTAGAAGCCGGATGTCTTTGAAGGCAGTTTATTTCCTTATTTCCTTTTAATTTTGTTAAAATACATGTTTCAATGTTATCCTGTCTAGTTGCACTGTAGAGGATGCAGTGTATGTCTCTGTTGTGCTTTTCTATACTCACCACTGTGTTTAAACTTCTAGTATGAAGATACAAAAATAGTAACAACTGTATTTATAAGACTCTCTCATTAAAATAGATTTTTCCTGTGAAATACATGCAGCAGATGCTGCTGTGTGGTGAAGGTCATTTCAGCATTCATTTGGAAAATGTAAGAGGTGAAATCCTGGACTGAGTAGAGTTGCTGAGCCCTGGTCTCTAAGGAGCTTGTGGTTTCCATGTGAAAGCCTCAGCTTTTTCTTACCCTTTTATTCCAGATACATTATTTCTTCTGTTGTATGTCTGCTGGTATTTTATTGCTTAGGGAAATAGTTTTGTGCCTACATTTTAGGTAAACCATTGTGTGATAACTGTATAAAACCATAAAATATTAACAAATGTAATTAAAAAGAGATATTAGGTGGTTTATAAATATACGGCAAGTTTATTACACTGTGATTACAGCCTCAAAGAAATGTAATTCCACTGGCTTCTGTAGCATTGCTCTTGAACTAGACCCACAGAAAGCAAGGCCAGTATATTTGTTTTTATGTAAACTTTGTCCATTTAAGTTGTCAAAGCTATGCACTGTAAAACTATTACAAGGTATTAATATACATTGGTTTAATGTAAAAAAAAAAAAAGCGCCCAACTGTTTTATGCCTAAATGTTGATTTTTATCAATCTGTTTTCTATCATCATCTCTTCACATGGGTAAACTATGTGCTTTCCTAAATTGAATGACTTAGCACATCTGTAGTGCTTTACAGTTCTGAAATACTGTGTGAATATCAATTACAGCACAGAGTAGCCCAGCGAGGAAGGTAGATAAGTAAGTTTTATTATCCCTATTTTACAGATGGGGAAGCTGAGGCACAGAGATTAAGTGGCTTTCCCAAGGCCACACAGCAAGTCAGTGGCAGACCCAGGATTAGCGCTCGGGGACTTCTGGATCCCTCTCCCATGCTTTAAGCAGTAGACCACAGTGTTCACTGGACTCAGCAAGCAACTCATTGCAATAATGGACAGTTCCAAGGACTCGTACCTGGTCAGTGTGTCCGCACGTTTGTTTGCAGACTGCTGCAGTATGTCAGTATGGTTTGCATACCTCAGTCCTAGCAGATTTGTGCACCATGTAAGATTTCTGACCTGCATCACCTTCAAATGGGGTGCAAGGAAGAAGCAGTAGAATTCTGACATAAACGTGGCATGGCTGTGAAAAGCATTTAGGTTTCATGCCTTATTCTGATCCTGCTGCAACTGTTGGG
>NW_010268919.1:19791-23099 GCF_000690775.1 Eurypyga helias
TCATGGCTGTGAGTAAGTTAGTGTGGAGGTTGGTGGCTGCTTGGTATGTTGAAAGTCATCCAGAGTGTGAATTCTATCTACCATGACTGTCTTATGGTTAGTCTTGCCTGTGCTTTCAATTTCAAACTCTCATTTATTACAGTACTTAAAAATAATAATAATTTCATAGTTTTCTTGACATGCTAATAAAAACCAGAGCATTACCAACTGAAGTTTCTAGTCTCTAGTCATCATGGGGAAGTGGAGGGGATCTGCCACTATTTTTACTTGTGTTGCGATAATGCTTACCTCCAAGTGAGATTAAGACCTAATTGCACTAAACTACTAGAGATGCCTTCCCTCCCTTCTCTTTTCCTCCAAGGGGGCGGTACAGGAATCACAGAAATTTCTTCTAGACTAAATGCAGCATGAATCTTGTACTGGTAAATGCAAGGTGGCTTTCATACCGCTCCCTGGGAAGTGAGAGTGTACGGTGCAAGGCCTGTTTAATTGGACTTTGCTCAGAGTTTGACAAGTGAATTGGCAGCAACACAATGCTCCCAATTAAGCTGTTTTTCCCTGTAATATTAATGGAATAAATCCACTTCTGAGAATGAGGCAAGGCTGAGACTTGCTGTGACATTACAGGAAGAGGAGGCAGGGAAGAGAAAAACTGCCAGAAGCTGAAAATTGAACACATGGGAGAGGAGAAGTCAAAGTGTATGAGCATATTTTGATAAATATTAATGAATTAATTTGTATTTAGCTTACTTAGATGATCTGTAGAGGCTTTAAACTGTCCAGCAATTTAATACTTTCCTCACTGTAGAATTACCCCTAACGCTTTCATAAGGCCTTTCCAGAATCAGTGAAATACTGATGGCTATGTCTAATGCTAGAGTAGCACTGCTTCTGATGTGGCTGTAATACTTGGCCTTTGGCATCCTGCCTAACCATTCATCCAGGGGCATGGCGTCATGCCAGCATGACAGACATGCCCAGTTACATCTAATTGTTTAAAATAATGTAGTCATTTTACCTAAGATGATCAAATGGTTTGTGCAAAATTATACTGCCCTGGTACATCTTAATAGTTTATTAGCTAATTCTAAATTATTAAAAGATAAAAACAGTTTCGATAGAAGGCCTTTTCTCATTGTCAGATTTTAGTTACACGCTATTATCTGTGGGAAAGTGCTAATAAAGACACTGTAACACTTTGAGCCTCTCTTTCTTTAACAGCCCAGATGCTTGGTACTGACACGTTCCTGGGATTTTTCTATAGCTACAGCACGACAGCTATTTTTAAAAAAGAAAGGAGCCTGAAACAGAAACTTATATCCAGAGTGCACAACATCCAGCTCTAGATGTAAATCTTTTTGCCTGGGGCATCTGCTCTTTAAGGAGAGGTGCTCATGTAGTTTTATATTCTATTGCATTCTATATACAGAAATATTTTACATGTAATGCTGGTATTCAAATCCCCTTGCTTCAGACTTCCATTAAGAGACCAATTTTGTATATTGAAATCAAGCAGTTCTAGTTCTAGTATCACTTACTAGATCTTACTACTTCCTCTGATGACAAGTAAATAGATATTCATGTTCTATTAGTTGAAGTTCTTGTACAATTCATCCTTTTTTCTTCATCATCATTTACTGGAAACTACTCTAAATCATGGTGTGAAATATAGGCTGTATTTAGCAACTTTTTTTTTACAATTGATAGCAAGCTCATAGTGAGGCCAGTGTTTGTTTTAGCACAGCCTCCAGTGTCCTGTTGCTGAGCTCCAAGGGCAAGTTTTCTCTGCTTAGGGAAATGGGATTTTTTGGGTTTGGGTTTTTTTTTTCATGTTAGAGGTGACCAAAATCACTAATTTCTGTAGCTTTTTTAGGCTGAGCACAATACACTAGTTCATCGCATAATACATCTACAGTGCAGTACAGAATACAGTTAAAATGCACGTATGACTACAGTATGAAATTAAACATGAAATACATGTTCCTCAGGAAGAATAGGTTTTCTGTTTTCTGTTATTAGTGTGTGTTCTCTGCCTTTATTGTAATTACAGCTTGGTGTTTGTCAAGAAATGCAAAGTGAAGCGTTATTTTCATGGCATTAAAGTTTTCTTTTTTCTCATATTGTCACTGTCATTCTCTAGTTTTGCCAAAGTATAAACGAGTGTTAGTGTCAATAATTTGGGAATTCTGCATGTAGCTCAGATTCTTGGTCTAAAGACAAATAAATGTGCAGTCCTTTTCTTCAAGAGTACAAGAATAAAGCTGCTTCAACCAGACATTTCTTCTATCATCTATTTCATTGTCCTATTGACTCATGGTTTTCTTAGTTCCCAGTAACCAGTGTTTACTCATCATCTTGCAGGTTTTAACAGAACTATTTCATGTCAAAGTTAGCTGTAATCATACCCCAATTAAACTTACTGCATAAGGAATCAATTTTAATAAGGAAAATTAAATTAAGTAAATAAAATTAAGTAGATAAATATTAAAAGCATCTTTGTATCATAGTACTATACAACCTTGCCAGTAGTTTCCAAAGCAACTTACCTGTCCCTTTTTTCTGTTTTGCAGAGAAATGATGAAGAAGCTGTTGTGGATAGAGGTGGAACTCGATCCATTCTCAAAACACATTTTGAAAAGGAAGATCTAGAAGGTGAGACATTATTTTTCTGTGCATTACATTGTCTTCTGAAAGTACTGAAATGCAATTCCAATGTGCAAACAGTGATTTGAGCAGGGATGCAAAAATGAACAAGAGAGTAGGATCTCATAATTTATTTTGAAAAGAGAAGTATTACTCATTTCTCATGGTGGTGCTGACGTACAGATGGTGGTGGAACGAGTTTGCTAGTCTTCAGTGATCTATAATCAAGTCCTGTAAGCATGCATGTATAACTTCAGCTGTCTTTCTACCTTGAATTTTCCAAATATGTAAATGCAAGCAGGACTGTGATTTAGTTCTCACAGTGCCTTCTACACTTGCGTTACAGTCCTCATGTAGTTGCCTAGCCACATCTTAGGCAAAACAAAAACCTTATGGAGTGTCAGTTTGGACAGATACTTGACACTGCAGAAACTACCTAACATGACCATGTGGAAGAAAATGAGAGGTTGTGAGAACAGTCTTACGAAGTTGGCCTAATAATTCAGATATTTCAGTTTGTTTAGTGGATCCCAAACTTTTTCTGGTTACTACTGCACTTACACGTTAGCATTAAGGTGCGTGGCCCCCTCCCAAGCCATAATTATTGGATGAAACTGAATTTCTGTTGCGTGTATGGTATCTCTGGGTTGGGGCAATCCCAAGCA
>NW_010268920.1:0-31093 GCF_000690775.1 Eurypyga helias
GGGCCTTTCCCAAGCCCGGGTAACTCCACACAGCCCTACGGCCAAAAGCTAGGGAAAGCTCTGGCCAAAGTTAGCATTAAATAGAAACTACTGAGAGTATAACACCGTGTGCTGCTGGCATCCGTGAAGCAAAAGGCACTGAACAACGCTATCCAAGACTGGAGGGTCATTGCACACTGGCCTTGTCATTCTGGTTTTTCATAGCTGTTTACCCAGTGGGTTAAATAATAGAATAAAATATATGATCAACTGTTCCAAACCTTTACTGAATAAAACATTCCCATTACTTTCAGTAGGGCGTTGCAGAACTGTTAGACAAGGCCTTAACTAGGCAGCAAAGCCGCAGTTGCTGGAGAAAACAGTCGTGGAGCACAGAACTAGAGAGCTGTGTTGTCACTCACCTCAGAATTTGCGTATGACAATCTCTGAATCAAGAGGTGACTAAGAAACTCAGGATTTCTCATGCTTTTTTGCCCATAGTGTTCTCTCATCCTGGCCAACATCCATCTAAGAATGGTCCCAAGTTTAGATTTCCTTATTTTTCCTCAAAGCTTTGCTGTCCATTTTACCCCAATTAAAAAGAAAGAAAGTGTGACTCTCTCTTTAGTAAAATGGATACTTCTGAATTTTGAAGACAAGTAACGGGAAAGTACTTAACCAAATGTAATCTCTATCAATTTTTTCAGCCCATACTTCTCACGACTTACTGTTGGTGACATCTGCCTTAGCCGCCTTCAGAAATCCTCAATTTATTTAGTGCAAATTCTCCCCCAAATATAGGTATTTTTCAGAAGAAAAGTTGAAGTGTCCTTCCTGTAAACTTAAGCTCTAAAGATTTGACTCCTGTGTTTAGTCTGGAAAATACTCTGTTCATTTTCACTATTATCCTTAGCTTTGAGATGCTTCCAAAGTACTTTGGAACTTCAGAGAAGTGAAGGAAAAAAATAAACAACATTAGTAATTAAATAATTGCTGTTTAGTGATTATGCCATTAAATCATTTGGTTATTACAGTTTAGTAATTAAACAATTACTGAAGTATGCCATCCCGCCAAAGCAGGAAGGAAAAAAAGAGATAAATATTCTTGATATTTGGCAGAAAATGGAGAAAAAGAATGGAAACTAGGGAGGGGAACTTGTTTTAGACAGAATTGACTGGGAAGAGAGAGGTATAGTCCAGTTATTTCAAACATGTATTTTCAACTACTCATTTACGTGCTGAGAAATCATTACAGGTGTTTATGTTCTTTCTAAAGCAAGATAAATATAAAGAAAATATTAAGATTACAAGGTAAAACATGGAAAAAGTGTGAAATAGCAGATGTAAGATCAACTCTGCACATTTAATTTACTAAATTTGTGCATTCTGAATGTGCACAATTGCATACTCCCTGTTCTGCAAGACCCCTACCTGAGTCCTTGGACAAATTTGTTTGTATATCATGCTTTTGCATCATCTTACAAAGCCAGAGGAGCAAAAGAAGTTTACCAAGGGAGAATTTATAATCGTTCACAACTTTGAAACACACAAATTAATGAAGGTTAGTAACTAAACCCGATAACTAGATAGTTAAGGAGAAAGCCCTAAAACTTTGTGTTGTGATAAGTAATTGGTGACTAACCAAAGAAAAAAGTAAAAAATTTAATGAGATCTGTAAAAGCTTGAAAACTCTGTACTGTGATAGAGGTGGGCTGTGTCTCCTTGACATTAAGATGTGAGACTTCATAGACTGTATCAACAGTGAGGGTGCTCTTCTAATTTTCGTTATCCGCCATGAGAATGCTGCCTTATTATTAACATCAAAGTGTACTTTGTCAGAATTACCTAAGGAGATTGTGAAGTTCCCATTCTTGAAGATTTCTAGAGTAAGTTAAAACATGTCAGAAGCAGACATAGTACATTTAGTGCTATAAAGCTACTGGTGGAAGTGCTAAACTACCTTAATAAATATGCCTAATTATAACTTTAAAAAAAACCCCAACCCTACTGAAAGAGGACTCCATGTTGTGTCTGGTCACTGTTTGAATTAAATCAGAGTCATAATTGTCTAGTTCTGATTCTGTATGTCAGTAAAAAAAAAAAACCTACTTTTTTTTACTGTTATTTGTATTCTTTGCGACACTACAGACATCCAGTGAGTACCAACCCGCCTGACACTGCAATTAGAGCTGCTGCCAAAATTTTATTAGAATGGCTATGTTCACTTGGGAAGCCTGTAACTATGAATGCACAAACAGATACTAAATGAACATTTTCACTACAAACACTATGCAACACATGTATGGTTTACTCAAGTATTCCATAAGGTATGCCTGTAAGGTTGATTGTATTTAGTCTGCTGTGGTTTGTTGTTACAGTATCATACCTTCAGGAATTTGGCACAAGTATAAATGCTAAGGTGTGATCTAATCTGTTTATAACATTATTTTATAATGTTTCTTAGGTATATATAGCATGTTTATACTTTCCTTTTTGAGACAATATGAAAAGTCTAACTTGCAAACCTGAAAAAATCATAAGCTTCCGATCGTTTAAACTTCAAAAGTATGCTTCTCTAAATTAAGAAAAAACCCCAACCCAAACCATAAATTGTTTTTAGATGCTTCCAACATACCACCATGCATCATCATAATAATAATGATGGTAATGAATTAACATTTAGGAAAGTCAGTGTCTCTTTAGTGTGCATATATTTCTCCTGGCAACAACTACTCGAATTCATCAGATGAGAACCCATTTTAAGCTGTTTGAAGTTACAAGAAATATTTGAATTCTGTGAGCTTTGTCAGCGTGTAAATGGCTACAAACAGCTATTGCTATTACAAGTCCAGTTCGTTTAAATGGATGCAAAAGAAAAATCTTTATTTTTAAAAACGCTGTTTGCAGAAGCTTTTCCTAGTGACTTTAGGTTAAAATAAAGTTAGTAGACTAACATTAAGAAGTAAGCCTTGAATTAATTTAGTTTTCATTTAAGCAATTGATTTTAGGAAAACGATACTATGTACATCCATTTATCTACTGCAACTGCTTGTGCAATTCTCAGATCAGAGACACAAGGCATACAGCTTGTCTACTGGATTCAGTTTTTGTCATTCACATTAGAACAAGATCAATCCTACATGTCTACTACAGTGTGTACGCCAGATACTAAAGAAAATCCAAGCAAATAACTACTTGGTTTAGCCTTTGCATCCACTTACACTCAAGTAATTCAGTAGTAAAAAATATTTTTCCACTGGGTTGATGCCAGACACTGTTGTAATACTTGGCAGAAGCCTTAAATAGCATGAAAAGTGACATAATACCAACTCAACATATGCCCCGAAGACTCTTGTTGAAAAATGACACTACAGGGTAAAGATTACAGTCATATTATCTGCCTTAAAAAAAAAAAAAAAGGAGTAATGTACATTTACTGGAGAAGTTGTCTTATTGACAGCAACTGCCAGGTCGTACTGACAACAACTGCTCTACTGTAAGAATCTTACTGCTTGATTGGTTTCTCTCTCTCTCAGTCCTTTTCAGAGAAAGGAAGGGTGTTGTATATTACTTTGCCAAGATACTCTAGTTCATTAGAACATTGTTAACAGATATTCAGCAGTATGTGCACTTGTTAACAGGAATTGAAAATTCCTCCTATCATGCTTCCTTTTGCTCTGATTTGTAAAAATTGGTTAGCTTGTTATGGAAAATACTAGTCATTCTTCATATAGGATCCCACAGGCAAACCACATGGAGCTGGGCAAACAAAAAAAAGGTTATTCCTTCCAAAAATGGAAAGACTAAATAAGTTAAAACTTGTAGAAGTACAATGCTCCAAAGTGGTATTTGCACTATTACAGATAGCACTGGAAGTGATAAATTATCTACCTGCTTTGAAATTATAAAATAACTTACATTATGTCACAATGAGTTACTATTAGGAAGGTTTTTAAAATACCTGAAGAACAAACATAAAAACGTATCAGCTGCTATGCAGTCTTTTCTCATCATCCAAAAGAAAGGAACTAATAAAACAATAAAGGAAATCTATTAAATATAATATTCCTTTAGTAGAATATTAATCCAAATTTCCACTGAGGTATCAGAAACTCTAGGCAAATCACAGTATGGACAAAGTGCCACAATTTTAGATTGTTAGATTTCTTTATAGTCTTTACAAGTAATCAAGTATATGCGTAGTAGTTTCTGTTCATAAAACTAAAACTGAAACTGATTTCTCGTCATTATCATCACACCTGTAAAACGTGTCCATAAATTCTGAGAAAGCCTGTGCCAAGAGCTGATTTTTATTTAAGAAATTGACTGCCAAACTGAAACTGATAACAAAACATAAAATGATGAAGATTGCTGTCCTATCCACTAGCCAATTAGTTTACAGTCTGTAAGGGGAGACCCCTTACTATTCCTAGAATCAACACTTCCCAGGGGTCTGATGTATTCGGAGTTTTGCAGGGTATCTGAGGTGCACTTCTCTGATTTAGCTTTGTCCTGGTTTAGCCTTATCTAACAATTAAGTACCACAGTCCCTTGCTCGCATACTTCTTCCCCCACACCGCCAGTAAGGAGGAGAGTCTGAGGAAGAGACAAAGAAAGTTTGTAAAGTTGAGATAAGAACTATTTAATAATATAAAGGAAAATTGTAGTGATACTAACAATACTACTACTACTAAGTAATTAAAATAATATAAATTAGAACATATGATACAGTAGCTCACCATGCGCTGACGGACACACAGCCAGGTCCCACAGCAGCAAGCAGTCCCTGCGTGAGAACCCCAGAGCAGGAAGAAAACCAAACGACCCCCCAACCCACTAACAAACTCGCCTCACCGCTAACAACCATGCCAACAGCTAACAAAGGCGCTAACGACCCAGCTATCAAGCTAGCCCAAAGCCTTTAAGACCCCGCCAGGCCCCTTCCTCCCTCAGAACTGCACATGTGCCCTGAGCCCGAGTTTCCGTGGAATGCAGCACTCCCTCTGCCGTTCTGGGCCAGCCCACAGCATTGTGAAGGCAAGGAGCTATTTCCTGCCTGAAACCAGCACACACTTTAAGAATGTTAAACGTCTGTCTGAACAGGGATTAAAAGCCGAGGGTGCCTCACCTCCATAGTTCCTCGTTTAAACATCAGGTTTGAGTCATTCTGAGTCAGGGAACACTTACTTGAAACAAAACGAGGTTTATTCCAAAATCCTTGAGTGACAGGATCTCCTCAAACAGGAGAAGGGGTGCATTCTTCCAGGTGAATGTACTAGTGCCTGGACTTTTGGATGAAAGGCAGCATCACTTCCACCTTCCTTTTCTTGCTTGTGAAACCAGCCAGTCATGTCCTAGGGTTTTGCATTCACACTGCTTTGTGAAGTTTAGGAACCATAAAAATAAAGAGTTTGCCTCTAAAACATTCCATTTATGTCATGTGAATACTGTATCACTGCCTTCCCTTAAACTGCATTTTTTTCCAGGTTCTACTGGAATAGTTTCTAAAAGATTAACATTTTCTCTTCAGTTTTAGGAAGTTACTCTGTAGCATATGAATGATAACTGTAAAATGGTAGAATTATATATTTTAAAAAAAAAAATTGATTGTGCTGGGCTTTTGTCCTAAGTTTTCTGATCCACTAAGTGCTATTTATAAAGTCTGAAACTGTTCAACAGCCCTCATGTCTACAAAACTATTTCCTTTTTGCCTCAATATTCAGTAGACTTGACTTACTTATCTTTCCTTCAGGCTCCCTCATGTTGGGCCTGTCGTGTTCTTAGCAGGAAGCATTGTATTCCTTGATGAGAACTTAGGCAACAAAGTTGTGAGCAGCAAGCCGAAAACAGACTTGCCATTATCAAGGCTCTCCATTTCCAGATTATTGAATATTTTGTCCTGACTAAAATTCAGCCAGCTTACAAACCAGGAGGCATGCTTCCTACCCGGACAACATGTCTCCAGCAACCTGGATATGTTTGTACTTCCATCAAAATGCAAAGTCCACCTGAACACCATGGTGATACATACTTCATTGGTGCTAATATTGACTTAGCTGTGAAGCAGACAAGGCAGTCATTTGCTGGGCAACATCTCAGGTGTTCTAAACAGCTTGACTAAAAATTGTATTTTTGATGTGGAAATGTGGAGGAGGGATCAAAAACTCATATTAAGAATGTAATTTCTTATTTAGTCCTGTACATTTGAATAGTAGTATTAACATGACATTAAATTTGGTAGGAACATCTATAAGAAATGGATTTTTTAAAAAATGTCATTTCTTAAAGATTAAACTTTCATTTGGCTTCTTAGAGGTATTTAGCCTAGTTTACCAAGGAAAGGAGATTTGTGCAATCATAGCACAAATGTGCCCCATTAATAGCTACTGAGCACATAGGCTGATTTGAGGCTAATTTGATAAAAGGCTAGGTACACTTTTAAAGTAATTAAGAACTTGAAATTTCTGTAGCAATAACTGCTGGGTAAAGAGTACCCATTCTCAGAGTTAGAATGCAGAGTCTCATTCTGTCCAGGAGAGAGTGAGCTGAGAAATGCCACAACCATGGGCTCCATCAGTTTGCAAGCAAGAGCCAGATTTCATTTGTTGTGGTTCTCACAGGTCTGAGTTACAAAGGGAAAGCACCCTTACTATCCCAGTAACTCCTGAACTCTGAGGGCAAGGATGGCACATGAACAGTCAGTCTGAGTTGGCTCCTACAGCACAACCAGAGTCCAAGTGATAGTCTGTGTCATTCTATAACCTCTTTACTATTTATTACCTGTTTATCACAAACAGAATTATTCTGTTGACCTTTGTATTACTTTTCTGCATCCTTCAACTATTCTTAAAAAAATAATACTCTTACTTACATCTCAAACCAGACCTTACAGCTTTTTTTGCATTACGCAGCATATGGAAGAGGGAAGTCACCATTTCTGTGCTAACCTCACTTCAAGTTGATTATCTTTGTTCTCTTTCCTTTTTCTCAACACCCAATAGTGCTCCATTTCCTCTCAATGTACCCTATTATTATCCCAGCTTCCACTGTTGCGTAAGTGCATAAAACTGGTGAAAATATCCTGTAATTTCTCTGTTCAAATTGTAAAGATGATAGTTCTGTGTTGTAGACCCACATAATGGGCTGGTAGCAATGGAGAGCAACATAGCATCAGAGACTGTAGCAGTGAAGGATTGTACAGCTAAACCTTAAACAACAGAGAGTGTTACAGAAGAGTCAAGTTTGGTGGATGCTTTTTTGATCTTTGAGTGATGATTTACAGAGAGAAATTAGAATTTTCGTAAGACATTGCAATTAATAGTACTGCATTGGTACCAGCTGAAAATTCTTGTGGCCTAGAACAGAAAAGCCATTCTGATGTCACAACAGCTACAAAATAACTTTTCATTATATGAAAAAGCAGTATTAAATCACAGATAACAATGCTATAGCAATAAAATCCATCCAACCAAACAATACAGGTAAGCAGAGGCTGCACAGAATTCATAAAGGGATCTTGATCATAACATTCTGCAGCCCACAGATTTCTCTAATGATGTGCCTGCAGCAGACATTTGCAGGGTGGTTTCCTTAATTGTGTTATTATATTAGTACAAATCTACATGCAGTAAAAAATAATTTTTCTACCCCTTAGGTATCTAGCAAAACACTGAAGCCCTAAACAATTTGTAATTTCATTGTTACAAAGAAAAGATGTCAAACTAGTAGTTTTCTCTAATGTCCCACTTTTAGTGTATGGTTTCACTGGGAAACATTAACAAGGAATCACTCAACTGGTCTGCTTTTATTTAGACAGATGGGGTACAGATATTAAACTTATACAATAAACAGATGCCTATCTGAATTTGACAGAACTTTTAAAAATGGTATTTTTTCACGTTCTCCAAGCTTATGTGAACACTCTGCATAGCCTTTACTACAAGCCAGGATTACTCACCAGATCTGCCAATCCCGAAAATTACTTTTTTAAAAGGCCATGTACAAGTCAGTAAAAAACAGCTCATCTCTTTGAAGGTTCGAGACAGGCTAATATTTTACTTTTCTGGACAGATAAGGATGAAATATCAGGAAGCAGTGGTATATATGGAGCAGTGATACTTAAAGGCAGCCTTCTGTTCAGAATTATTATTCTGGAGAAGACTTTCACATAGTGCTGCCACTTAGGTTACTGGCATTGACAAAAAGTTAATTTTTAAATAAAACAATCAACTGGAAGTTAACCAAGCAGAATTGACTTAAAAATTTAACAAGACACCTTGGTTGTAGCAATATATGCTGTGTGACTAAAACTGCAGCTTTCAGTTTCAAAGAGTCTGAGTGGGCTATAAAATGCCAGTACCCTGACAAAATATATAAAAAAATGCACCTGTGAAAAATTAGGCATTAATTATAAACAGTCTCTAGTGGCTTAAGCTACAGGACTGCTCTTTCAGTTCAGTAGCAAAGTACTCACTTGGGAAACTTGTGATATAATTTTAGAGCAGTTTCTCAGATGAGTTTTCTATTTCAGTAGCTAATTGAAAACAATTTGCAGAAGCAGCCACGTTCATTCACATTGTTAACCACTTAATGATCTATAATAGGGGATGAGAACCTGCTCCCATGGAATCATATAGTCTTCTAATTCATTCAACTTGGTATTATTTTGGAGAGGAATAAAATGGATTCACCTGGTAAACTTACCCTTTTAAACACCAGAAATATTTAAAGCAATTTGTTTCCAGAGTTCAAAACAGATATTCTTGTGTCCATTAACAGAACATAGTTTCCTCACCATATGTAAATCCAATGTTGTCCTAATTGGATTAAAAAAATATTTAAGGTTACAAAATTTCTACTGTAGGATGTTAAAATAAAACTCATTTAGTTTAAAAAGATTTCTGCAGTGTCTTTTCCCACATAGTTACTGTTTGGATTGCATTTCCACTCAAGAATTGTACATTACAAGTGGTAACTGGTAACATTGATCGCAGATGGCCTACATTATTGTAAAGCCTTGAATAGCATTGTAAATCACAAGACAGCTAAACTTACTGAACAACATTACAAGAAAAGCAGAAACTACAGGAAAAGCAGAAACTCGATGTCTTAGATGTCAGAAATGTATTTTCTATAAATTGAATTAGACAAAAGGATGTGCGCGGCACAGTGATTGCTTCCATGTGTATCCGCTGCCAGGATAGGGACCTTTGCCAGCTCTTTGAGATAGGATCAATTCTCTTGGGGATTTTTACAGTTCCCAGAATGGTACTTGGGGGTTCCATATAGATGTAGGATAAAGAATCTTCAGAATTTTTTCATAGTAAACCCCCAACTTACTTAGCGCTCTTTCTGGCTGACTACATTTTTCTTTTCATCAGCCCTGAAGAAGTCAATCAACTACATGTAGCATATTGTGGCTTAATTCCACTTCCTAATTCCTAATAGTTATGATCAGTGCTAAAAACGCCCTGCATCTGATTTCCACAGTTTTGTGAAAAACAAGATCTTAATTAGACTTCATGCTTGCCATTTGAAAAATCCTTTACTTCTTTCACCATTTTCAAGGAAATCGGCTCTCCAATGCAAACATGCTTGGTTTCTGATTACTCTTTGTGGACTCCTTTGTAAGGTTTATTGAGAAGCTGTACATTACGAGAATTTTAAGGCATGCTCTTTGAAGTAAGTCTTCTTTTTGACTAGTGTAAGGCTTAGATGCTATCCTGGCTGCACAGCTGCCAGCTAGACACAACCTCAAAATGAGGGTGAAGAACACAATGAGGAAGAAGGGCCTCAGTTAATGAGGTAAAAGCTTTAAAAAATGCCCTTGATGTGCTTTATATCTGCAGTGGTCAAGATACAGGAGAATAAGAGACGGCTGAATGGAAGCTAGAGCACAGCAGATAGCACATCTGTGACAGAGTCTAACAGAGGTGAGAGAGAGGATACTCCGCTTCTGCAGCAGCAGTACTGGGTGGACTGCTGTGATTTACGGAGCAATCAAGGCTCTAGGAACCAGTGACTGACACCCTGCTGCTGACATGATCTTTGTCTGTGGTGGAGCTGAGAACAACTGGCACCAGAAAAGAAGGTGGGTAATTCATTGTTGATTAGGTAGTGCTCTTGTTTTTACTACGAGTTGAACCATGTATCTCACTTTGTTCCAGGAACTCAAATAACTTCATTTGATGTTCTTTTTGGCCACTATATAATAAATGTTACTTATCCTTCATGCAGCCTACCTCTGTGGTTGCTGCTGATTTATTTCTCTGTCATATGAGTAACTTTGTTGGTCTCGCCAGCTGCTCTGTAAAGAAAATTGGACTTTGTCATGATCTTCCCCTTCCCACAGCTGGTTTAACATTGGTAAAGCTTGATCTGGAACACAGCCTTAAGTATGTTGCAGGCTTTTCCCTGCATATCAGCCTGTGAGCAGTGAATGTTTTGGGCTGCTGTTACATTTTGATATCTAAACCCCACACTGATTTGCTACATTTTTGAAGTGGCCTATAATATTTTAATTTCAACCATTGCTAATATACCACCAACCTAGAATTGGCTCTTTCAGTGGGAAAAACTTACCTTAGGAGCCATAAAGTACTTGTCCTTTTTCCTTCCATCACCTTGTAAACTAAAATCCATGTTTTGCTTACACCGTAGCTTTCTCTTCTCAAAACCACCAGTGCCAAGAGAATAATCTTGGAGGCTTTCCACACCTGTGTTCTTGCACTGACTACCAGATATCACAGTAATCTTAGTGGTTTAACACATGGACAAACGATCTCACTACGTAATTCTTAAATCGTGATATTTTATACTATTCCATTTCAAATTAGAACATTTCTCCATAGACCTTTGGCAGAGTCTGACCATTCTCTAAGAATATTAGAATAAATTGTTAAAATTGTGAGCAAAGAGCCCAGAATACTCTGAGGGGTGGTAGAACCTGCAAGAAAAATATCCCATACAGTACAATATTAAATCAGAAACTTATTTTCTGTTGATGAACACTGACCAAAACTTAAATGGTCTTTTCAATTTTAAGGTATAATCAAACTGATCATTTTGAAGCAGTACATCTTTGAATAATACATGGACTTAGTATATGAAAAAAGAAGATAGAGGAAGACTTTTTTTCACTGGTGTTCATGTATAATAATCTAAAAAGACTGTATTGAGATCTCGAGAATAACACTTGCAGACCTATGACTGCTTTAGGAATTCAGTTCCATCTGTATGCTCTACTAAGGTCTCTTTGCTGCAGGTACATTATATATTTTATGATACTACAGAGGATAACAGTGCAGCACGCAACAAGGGCACATTGCTAATAATCCCATTCCCATTAAATATTTAGAATTCTGTCATATTTCATAATCGGGGCATAGAAGTAACAAATGAGAACAACTTCATGCTGATGAACATGACTAATTAAGTATTAAAAGCTGTGAGAGGAAGCCATTGCTTTAAAGCAAAATCCTCAAAGGGAGAGAAAAGATGCAGTTGCAATCATTTCTAAATGTTTTTCCCCTTGATTTTTCCTACTGCAGTATTAGGACAAGAGCAGAAATTTCTGAATGCTAAACTGTCTGTAATACTGAAAGAAGTAATTTGGTCTCTCATCTGTAAAATTGAAATATTGCTGCTTTTATCATCTCAGGGCAGCACTCATCAGAAGTGGTAAACCTTAGTTCTACCCCTTAGTTTGCAGTGATGCCCCGTAGGTTTTTCACTGAGTCACACCCTGGCACAAATAACAGCAGGTCTAATGCTATTCCACTTGAATCAACAGATACAACTTTTTGGCTTTGTAGCTGTTACCACATCATGAGATTGGAACTGTTCATCACAAATGGGGTGGTACTAACAGTCAGAGCTACATCCCCAGCAGACTTCAAGAAGGAATGTATTTAGGCTTCCCTCAGCTCTCAGTTTTTAAAGGTTTAGCCAGGTATCCTGACAAGCACTACAGATCTACAAAGCTACATCCACTGCTCGGCAGCACCCACATGGGAGGAGAGCAGGATCTGAAAGAAATGCAGAAATGCCGGTGAAATCACCATTTAAGCCAACCAGATTTCCATTTGCTCTGTGCACTCAGGTCAGGGCAAAGGAGAAAGGCTAAGGCTGGGCTTCACAAGTACTCAATAATACTGGTTATAACTTTGGTTGACAAAACGTTGTCCATTTTCTTTTTTTTGAAGGAAATGGATATAGAAGCACTAGCAATTACAAGTTACAGCTACTTTCTAGGTCATCTTTCTACTAACAAATCAGTTATCAGTAATCAAATTAGAACTATTTTCTTACAAAGTAGTTGGACCTAAAATCTGTCATAACCCATATATGCCTTTGTAGGGACCTACAGAGTAGGTGAAAGTAAAATACCTCAAAATATAGCATAGTAGTTGGGTATTCTAGAAGTTTAGGAATACTCTTCTACCTATATTTTAAATCTTATGACAGAAAATGTGTAAGTATTTCCAAAAGAGAAAACAACACAAATTTTATTATCAGATACCAAATGGATTTTGCACTGTGTGAACAAGTTGTGGACAGTTGACCAAATTATTCTATACTACTTCTGACTTCAGACTTTAGACTTCTTCAGTCTGGAATACCAGTATTTTCAGATTACTATTTTGTATCTGAACCTCTGCAATGGAGCTAAAACCAGTTAAGATCCTTTAATTAAATCACAAATCATACCCAGTGATGATTTGATATGGTGCAGCACAGAGATGTCTCCAAGTAGCAACTGATTCAGTACTATCCCTAACACATTTTTCTGTCATATGCTTCCTTAGTCTGCATGTGTAGATGGTGTGTATTTCCTGAAATTTTGATGTGCACACCGAGATTTCTACTTGGAGTATTTTTTTTTACATGTTTACTTGTTTTGCTTAATACGAGGGGAACTATTTTTATATTTAAGATTTGCTGAATTAGGCTGTACATCTCCTACATTCAACCAAAAAAGCCCATAGTCTTAGACACCTATGGCATGTTAAACAGCCATTAGATGATTGTCCTCGGGGACATTCTAAGTCATCCTCTCCTTAGCAATATGTTAATGCCTCAGAAGCTTTTTGAGTGGTGTAAGAATTTCACATACTGAGTCTCAGCATTTGATCTATTGGTTGATCTGGTTATTCCTGTGAACGGCATCAGATAGATCAAATGACAGAACATTTATAAATGACTGTGTAACACAACAAAAAGATTTCCTAAGAAACAGGGTAAGTCTCTGGGCAAAGCTCCAATAATATGGCCAAGAAACTGCCAATTAGTTGCAGTTACTAATCAACAGTATGCTATTAGCTGCAGATGCTAAAACCAGAAGTATTGCTAGAAAAATCTAGATGAGAAACAGTATGCATCATAGACACTGTTTTCAAGTATGTGTTTCAAAATATCTGCAAGATATTGTTGTATCTTCCTTTATCACCTGCTCAATTCAAGAAAGAAATGGAGTGTTTCCTGCTGGGATTTATAATCTCTGCGGACCATACTATGGTATCAGAGATGAAGTCAGCTACCATCTGCTCCATTTTATGCAAAATAGATGTGGCCCTTGAACTTCTGGCGATTTTCCAATTCAATCCTCCGTGTAGATTTCTAACACTCCTGCTTTATAGGATATCCTATTATTCAGCTCCAACAGTAAATTTTACTATTACTATTACTAGTAAATTTTACTATTTACTATTTACATGGTCAACTATTTGTTGACCATGTGGACTGTGACACACTGGCATGGCAGAAAGCTATCTGCTCTTGGGGTTTTTTTTAAACTCTAGGAGATTGTTCTGAAACAATATATACACTTTTTAAGTACTTTTCATTATAATGAAACTAATTCGTTCCTCACCACCAGGCTTCTGCCAGTGTTACAGGCATGCTTAATTACTAGTTTTGACTTTTTTAACCTTTGATTATTTTTTCTAAATACACAAATCCTGTTGCACTGTTTACTTGAAATTAAAGACTGAAGGCATTAAAAGACATTAAAAAAATGTTTAATATACAATTAGGAAGAAGGCTGATGCAGACAATTATTGTAGCAAACTCAGCCATATCGTTGCAGTGAATGGATCTTGATTTTATAGAGAACTTGCAGATTATGTGTTCTTTTTCAAGATATCATTCAACTTCAGTAATGTAAAAGGATAATCTGTCTGAATTGTCAATACCTCTTAAAAATCTTAGTTAAGCAGTTACATTTTTCCATTTATCTTCATGTTGGCATTTTATTACCTGAGGCTGAGGTAATACTTTGTAGTTCCTGTTAGAAAGAAACTTGTAATATCTATATATCTCTCTCTCTTCAAAGATTCCAGATGTGGTGGAATGCTGTGGCTCTCTCTTCCGAGCGTACTACAAATTAAAACTGTGTTTGTTCAATTTGGAGTATGTGACACATGCTATTGACATTTGATTGCATGTAAAAAAATCACTTCTACTTGGTTTTGCACTTATTAAAATTGAGCAACATATTATTTTCCCAAAAGTCACACCTTCATCTGCCTGTAAAGTATCTTTTCTTGTTTTAAAATGTAGGAGCAGAACATGAAGTATAACTCCAAAAAGCCTTAAATTTTTTTTATAATTATGTTTTTAAATTTTAGTACTTAGGAAAGATAGGAATCAAAAATAGCAAGTGTTCAAAGGTGAAATGAATTCACCTTTTGAACTCTTAATGTACAAATAGTTAGGATTTGATCCTTGTAGTCCTAAACAGTTTATCAAATCCAGGAACCCATTCGTATTCTGATAAAGTCTGTGATAGCAGGGGTTTCTTATCTTCAAAGAAGGGGAGAACTCAGAATCTCAATACAAAGAAAAATGCCATACTTCCTGATAAGAACTGTAAATCTTTCCTTTGAAGACTGACACTATGAAGGATTCCCGCTCAGGGAAGCCAGAGCAATATTTTTAAGTAACAATGTCTGGACTTAGGTGTCATACCCTACAAAATGCAAATGTTTTGATGAGAGAGTATGCTAGAGGGTGGAACTTCTGGGAGCTGAAGCGGTTACTATAGCAGACTCCACTAGAGCAGTAGCAATGCTGGAAGTGGCAGTCTAAACAGAACCCCCATGGTTACTGGCATTTTCAGTTTGTTGTCATTTCACTCTCATCAGACCGACCTTTATGTCACAGTGACTACGATAAAGGAGCCCACAACACTCCTGCAGTAGTGACTCCTGCTTTGAAGGGCTGATGGCGTTTCAGACATTCATAGTTTAGCTCCTTATGATGGATTTGAGCACGATGCCAAGAATTTAATTTTGCAGTACATCAAATAAAAACCCAAACAAATAAAAAGAGCAAAGTATTAGCTATACTACAGATAATGGCCCATCTTCTCTATGATTTTTTTTTTCCCCCAATGTTTACTTTTCAGACTATTACCCTGGCTGACATCTGAAGTTCTAAAGCTCAGGTAGGTCCAGGTGCATATTTACTGTCAAGTCTCTCAAATGCAGTTAGTCTATTGTTCCTTTGTTAAATGTTAAGTCAAGAAGTCTGTAAATGCTATGGAGCATGGAATGTGTGTAGTTTGTCTGCAGAGCAAGAGACTATGTGCTTCCTTTTCTATATACTTGTTAGATCCTGAACTGAAAGGGATGTAACAGAGGGCATTTGGGAAGATACCAAGGAGACTTTATGCTTTTCCCCTAATGTTACCTTCCCATTTTTTCATTCACTTCCAAATTGTGTGGTTTTGTCCTTTAAAATTTTCCCCAACTTCCTTCCAAGAAATGTTAGAGCCTACAGAACAATTTTGAAAATGTTTCTTTTCAAAAGTCACTATCTGAGCTTACTTTAAAGGGGAACATGGCTGGCAAACACAACAGAGAAGTTATTTTCCCCCTATAATGATTTAGCCTTTGATGCGTAGACAGATGGTCATGATCTCCTCCTCCACCCATGGATTTTTCTAAAATGACACCCAAATTTTTCTTGGCAGCAGTTAGAAAGTCTGGCAAACAGCTCACTTCAGCTCCAATTATATTGACCACATTAATGCAAAAGATCAGCAAATGAAATGTTCCATATTCATTTAGAAGAGATGAATTAAATTTTGCAATGAAATAAGATAAATGCAGATGAGAAACAAATGCCAGCTACTTAGTCCATCCTTATATCTAAGGATTTACTGTGGCTTCTTTTTCTTTTTAGAGCTTGTGCTTCTTGAAGGCGTAGGGTGTTAACTCTTGGATAGTACTTCTTAAGGCAGTAGCACTTAACAGATTTAGATTTCAGAGAATGTCTCCATAAGCAGAATAATAGCTATTTGCTATGAATGTTTACAGGAATACTACATAACACTTCCCCTCCATGCTCCATGGACGCCAACCCTTCAGTTATCTCTGGATTTATAATCAGAGCTCTTCACACTTGTCTGTGCTTGTCACAAACTGTCCTGAGCACAGGAAAAGCAACCAGGAATGTGACTAATTCCCTATTCAAGGGCTTCTAGCTGGGAATTTTTTCCAAGGCAGTACCTACCATCAAACCTACTTTTCTTTTACAAGGCAAAAATGAGGAAATCTTGCAGGCAACTCTCTTACCACTCAGTTGCAGGCTAACTTCTTTCTAGTGGTGTGTGCTCTGGCAACTGTATGGTAGCTCCTGTCTGCTGGTAGCCAGAGGGCAGGTTAATACTTCTCTACCAGTATATGAGCCACCACAATTAGCTTTGCATGTGGCAGCTGAACAACGTCCTCTGGAGAAAGGTACAGCTTTAACAGTTATATTCAAATTATTTATTCACCACCTCTGTAGAAAGGGACAGTAGGTAGAATGTGTTTTACATCTGCATATACTTATGTAAATGTAAAAAAAGTCCCAATAAAAATGTCACTTTCTACTGAAGTATAAACACCAACAAGTTATGTCAGTGAAGATGTCTTGTGATGGCAATTTGTTGTTTTACCCGGACACCCAGACCATCTCTAATTTTGAGTCTGATTCATTGCCATGAATAATATCAAATGAATTGAGCTCAAGATGTTCACAGTTTCGAGCTATCTAAAAGAAATTCTTAATATTTAGATACTAAGCTATCAAACCAAAGGAATCTGATCATTCTCCCTGGCAGAAAAATTCTGTGCTTGTATAAGCATGTTTAGAACAATTGGACCTGGGCGACTGTATACTAGTTCCTAACATTCGTATGTATGCACACTTCAGCCAAGTTATTAATAAAATCTCTTATTTCAGGTCTCTGAATATTTTAAGGAAATGTCCAGCACTGAATCATAGACAACAGGATTTCAAGTGACATCTCAAACCTACAGCATGTCCAGTCCTACTTCTTCATCAATTCTAATCTTTGCCATAAATATCACACCCTCCTACGCTGTATGTATTCATTACACAGCTGCAGCTCCTCCTCTAAGCTAGCTACACAGCTGTAGCTATAGAGTGCGGACCAGATGGCCAGTCAAAATCCTGCTTCCTATTGTCTGCAAAACACAATAACTATTGCCAATAATCTCTGCTTCTTGGCCCACACCTTGGGTGTTGGAACTAACCCGACCATTCTTTCCTCAGTCAAAAACTGACCTGTATCACACATTCGACACCATCATACTTCCTTAAGGACTTTTTCTAATGTTTGACTAGCATCCTCGACTCATTTTTTCCTCCTTTTTTTTTTGTAGTAGAGACGTTTACTTTTAAAATATAGCCCTTTTCACCTGGTTCAGCCATGCTGTGCAAAGGAGTTCTGCTGTGCGTTAACTCCTACAGATTTGACTATTTCAGCAAAAGAGCAAAAAAGAAAACAAAAGCTTTTCTTTTCCTCTTTGCACTTAATATACATACGTCTTGCTTCCACAATAACATATACACAATGAAATGATATACGTATTATGAGCAAATTCAGAGATGAGGAGTTACAGATAGCACCAGGCTTATAGTCTTAAACAGGTTTGGCAGTTACTATGCAGCAGTCAGTGGAAGTGTGGCCATCAACTTGAGTCAGCTGTCAAGACCCGTGAAGGGGAATAGAAGCAACAACAGCTTGAGAAAGAAATGGATAAAAGAGCTTGCTATGCTGAAAAGATAAGGGTATCATTTTTCTGGTGCTATAGGGAAGGAGGGGCCTTAGTGTATAATGCCTCATGTAGCTTTATACTGATAGGGCTGGCTAAATACATACTCAGTTTTTATTAAGGCTCTAATGTGTGAAATAAGTAATACATACCATTAGTTCTAATGTCGTAAGAGTAACATTAAAATTTAGTGATTGGTTATTTGCTTAAAAATTGTTTGGTTGGGTTTTTTGGGTAGATTTTTTGTTGTTTCTGGGGTTTATTTTAGAACTCCTAACCACTGAAAAGAATTTGAAAGGCATATTTAAAAGTTAAAAAAAAAAAAACCACAAACAATCTGCTCACATTTGGAAGCATAGCATCAAAACATCTAAGCTTTCTGCATCTACTTTTTAAGTGAACTATTTTGTTGGCAAATTCTTTGTTAAACAAGTGTACTCCTCCAAGCCAGTATAGCTGGGGCCTCTATGTGCAAACATGTTTTAACTCCATGATCTGTGCAAGTTTTATTGTTAATTATCTAATCATATTTCATGAGTCCAACCAGTCATAGTACGAACCTGATTTTCATGGCCTCTCTGCTGTACCTGTTGTTGCCTTTTCCCTCAGTTCCCTAGTGATTTCAAAGTATCAGTCATTTTGAACTGCAGCTGTTGCTAACCTGTGTGCTCCGCAGCACTTTCTTCATTTTATACTGTTCCATTTGAAGGGAAGCCAACCGTTTCTCTATGAGCAGCTTTTGAAAAGGGGGAAATATTCCAGCACATCTGAATGACACTTAATCTCTAACACTTAGGGGGAGAAAACAAAGTCTAAGGAAGCTGAATTGATTTGGGTTTTATTTAGAATGTACAAAGACATAGCATGTTTTCAACCAGAATACTTGTGAAATTTCTAATTCTTTAAAAGCACCCTTTTGTAAACCAGTAGTGCCTACAAACGCTATGCAGCAAGCAGTGGTCACAAGGCCTTGTCCTGTTGAATCAATTACAGTTATCCAGTCTCAAAGTAAAAGGCATAAATTATGTGATGGCTGCATTAAAGAAGGTGGTCCAGTCACAGAATCACAGAATAGTTGAAGTTAGAAGACACCTAAATTGTATATAGTCCAACACCCCTGCTCAAGCAGGGTCAACTAGAGCAGATTGCCCAGGGCCTTGTCTCCAAGAATGGAGACTCCACAGTCTTGGCCAGCATTCAGTCACCCTCAGAGTCAAGTGTTTTCTTACATTTAGAAGGTATGTAATGTGTTGCAGTTTGTGCCCATTGCCTACTGTCCTGTCAGTGAGCACCACTGGGAAGGGTGGACATGCTCTGCTTAAAAAAAAAAAGAGCGATACACTCCTGATCCTTTTGAAACTTATTGTTTATTGGAAATACAATCTACCTCCAGAACAGCATCAACATGGATAAGGAATGATGGGGTAAATCTTCAGTCATGATTATGGGAAGAATCTTCATACTGACTATCCAGAACACTGTTTAACAGTGCCTATAGTAAATCAGCAGCTGATGAAGAGCAACATTAAAGAGAGAAACCTGTAGCCAGGACAAAGGCACTCCTCAGTGCAGGAGCTGCAAGAAAACTTGTTAAAATAGGTACATGATTCTTGCTGTAGCAAGTTTTTGCTAGGTAGGGAGACAAAAGGACTTGGAAGAGTACTACAAAATTATCTACTGTTGTAGTTATGCTTTGGCTGTTACAAATGTCAGCAACCTGGAGAATGCTCTAATCCTTCCTACTTAGCAGTGACCCAGAGTACTAGGGTCATCCTCATCACCCTGCCCTAAGGTGCTGTAGTCCCTTCCCCCAGTAAGATGGGCAGTTGTAGGTGGTGAGCTGTTGCATCCTGTTTCACTCATTTTATACTTGCTGTCAGCCCTCTTTCTGGTCTTTTCTTACTGGCTGACAAGCACAAAGAATTCAGAAACCTGGAGAATTTCTCCCTTTAGAATTGTTACCTATATTCAGTGAAATGCTATGAAGAACTGCGTAATACAGCTAAAATGGCACCTAGTGATCTTGTTCTGACTAGTCTTACTGAAAATTTCCCTTTTTATTCCAAGAAGGTTTTATTAGGCAAAGGTAAATTAAACCGCTGCCAGGTTTAAATGGTGCAAAACTTAGACACCTGATGTTACCCATAGTTCTGATAATGAAAAGTGATCCATTAAAAAAGCCTGACAGACTTCACAATCATAAAGACGCTGCTTAAAACACTTAAAGATCTGCAATTTTATATTAACACTTGCTTCTATCTAAGAAATTACCAGATTTTTCTAACTGTCAGGAAGTCCAGCTTTTTTTACTTTTTTAATGTGAAAAGGCCTGATTAGAAGTGATTTTTTGGTAGTTTATTTAAAGAAATTTATAGATAATCCTAACTTCATTAAAATAAGGATAGCCAACACTTGCTTAAATCAAACAGAGTTCAGGAAGATACTGTGCAAGCTTCCCCCATGCAGTGCTGCCAATTGATTTCAACTCGAGCTTAAAAAACACCTGCTATTTTAGCCTTGGGCCTCTCCTTTCCTAGTACTTTTATGGCTTAGATAAATATACACCACATTTACAATCAAGTCCTCAAGTCCTCTTTTCTCGAAAGCACAACTTGTATTGATTCTCATGAATCACAGCTGGGGAGGGCTGCAGGAGGGTGCATGAAAAGATGGTGGTTGGTTTTCAGCTGTTAATAATATTCACATACAGACTCTCATGATCTTTCAGTGTGATCTGGGTACTGTGTAATTGAAAATTAACCCTGAAAAGGAAATGGTTGTATCACCACTGTTAGAAACCCTGAATACTTCAGAGCATGAAGGTCAAAGCTAAGAGACTGCCTTAGAGTAGTATCCACTTCATAAACTAGAGGCTCCTTGTGTTCTCGCACTGCTTATTTAGGCTATTCTCTAGATGAAAGTATTTCAATTATACAGTAGGATCTTAATGATACACATAACCTCCCAGAGCCTTCTGGACTAAAGTAACTGAAACTCAGCACAGATGAGTCATATTTTCATGTTCATGTTAGCTGTTGCAATCTTTTTTCCCCCCCGTAACACTTTAGTAAGTGACTAATTCTACACACAACCATGTCTGTGTGAGATATGGCACTCACTTGCCTCGTGCAAAGTATATGTACCTGGACTAGGCTACAAAATCAGGTGGACGTCTAAACCTTCTCACCCACAGAAGAGAAAGCAGTTGCTTTAACTGTATTTAACTGCATTTACTGTAAAGTAAAGGAGAGATTGAGATTAAGGCCAACTATGTAGCATTGTCATTCATCGATCTTGCACTGGGGGTAAAGGTATAGTGGCAAAGAAACTCGACAGTTGCTCAAGGCACAGTTGCAAATTAGCACCACTAATGTTTGTAGCATAGTTACATGCCGACACCATTGCTGCTTGTGGCAGAGCTGAGGCAGGGAAACAATTCTTTTCTCCTGTTGACTACAGCAAGGCAGCTCATTTAATTCAGACTTCAAGCTATATGAGATACAGCAAACGTGGTTTTAAACAAAATGCTTCTGGCAGACTTAACAATAAACCTTAGTGGCAATGTGTTTGACATACTCTTTGCATTTAATATACTGTGGAGAAATGGCACCTCATGAAATTATGACTCATTCTTAACACTTCACTGATAAATGACTCAGTGAGACTAGCTTCGTAGAGATGCAAAAATTTTGATTAGTACTCAACTCTTAAAAACATGTTTTAGAAGTTGATCAATGGGTGGAGAAGGTAAGCTGCCATACTGCTTAAAAACCTGAAAGTAACGCAGGTCTTCGTAAAACACCTTTTCTTCTGTTCTCTTGCAACAGAATGAGAGTGTAATGGTAAGGACCTAGCTAATGGCCAAGATGGGCCTCAGGCATGAAATACATTGTTTGCAGTAGTTGTTTTGCAGTAATTGTCCCATTGCTTATATTCTAATACAAACCGCAAGCCTGGTCAGCCTAACCACAGCTTACAAAGACTTCACTTACTTAATTGCAAGCTTTTCACATTTCTAGCAATATAAGATTTTTTTCCAGTGTCTCTCTTTAGGATTGCAATTTAAGCACAAGGGCAGGGAACAGCAGGAGCAGGTAGCCAAAGAGTGGACACAGTGCAGACTAGGCAAGGACCTCACCGTCAGGGCATAGTCCCACAGCTCTGGAGACAGGAAAGCAGAGCAGGCTGGCAACAGCAACAGGTTCTGTCGGTGGTCCAGGGATCATCAGGCAAGATAGGGTGCAAAGTCCATCAAGGAATACATTACTGCACTTCAAGGACAGGGTCAGCAGCAAGCCCACCTAAGACATAGCACAATAAAGGACCAAAAAGCCCAACCTGGGCTTAACTGGAGTCCCTGGTCAAAGGAGTGTAGAGACCTCAGGTGAGACTGGTCAGAGCAATTACTGAGGGAGCTGGTTACTATACTCAGGGCCCTGACACCCAACATGCAGATTTTAAGACTTGATTTCTAAGCCCATGTCTTTTTGCTGTTAGTCATATAATGGGAATACACATGTAGAAAAAAACAGGAGATCATTTGTACGTGCTTTCCATTCCCCAGATTCCTTATTGCTGTGGAACAGCCTTTGGACATAAATCACTGTTCTCTAAGATACGCAGGATCATTCTCCTCCTCCTGTAACATTTGGTGAGTCATTTATGAACTTGACTTCTTTCCTAATACGCAGTGCCCTAAAAAGCTCATGAGCTTTTGAAGTCCTTTCATAAGTGATAAATTGCCATATAACTATCTCCAGAATGTGACGGAATCAATTTTCCTAGCTTCTCTTGCTATTGCGTCTGTGCATGTTTTTTAGGAAACTCATTAAACTTAAACTACGTCTATATTAAACAAACTTTATATTAAAATAAGTACCTGGGACATTTATTAAAAACAATCTTTTATTTAATAAATAATCGTTTTAATTATTATTTTACAATGTGATTTTTCAATTATCTTTTGCTATAGCTTACTTATATACCAATGTGTATGTAGATAACTTCGTCATACATAAGTGGTTTGCCTCACAAATTTGCATTTAATGATGAAGACAAAACCTAAAACCCAAGAGTCTACCCTAATCACAACACACTATGAAACAGGAAGGGAAAAAAAAAGGAATATAGAAGTATGGAGAGATGACAATAGTTATTTACATATACACAAAATTAACTAATAATCTTCAAAATTAATGACGTGAGATATGGTTTTATTTAGAAGTGGATATTTTCTTCATGTATAAAGTGGAAACGGGTTATTTTCATGTCCTCTCACGTATAGGCGTGAAACCTTCTCCGTTGCCTAAAGCTTTAAACATACCCTAGTTGTATGTGACAAAGTGCACACGGTTCAGAGTTGAGCCCTTCAGCGTGGATATCAGCCACAGTCAACAGCCAAATCTAGTCCTTGAAGGTTTTAGCAAGAGAATTCTGACAGTCTTCCTGTGCGCAGCGATAGTTTTCTCAGACAGCAGTGACTAAAAGTGTAGGGAGTGCTGTCCACATCTAAATCAGCACTTGTTAAAGATACATGTACGCCCATGGAAACTTTGGAACTACAGTCAGAACTAGGAAAGGAGTTGGTGCAGGCTCTAGAGGTCATCCCTTCAGTGATTCCTGATGCTGAACCAAATAGGCTGTGCACTCCTTGAAGCTTCTGTACTGCACTGAAAAATATTCTATTCCGTTGTGATTGATTATGATAGGAAGTTACATAGTTAGTCGTCCTGTATCAAGTGTAGTGTGACCTTCAGGACAGACTATTAGAAAAACACACAACCCACTGGAAATAATGTTTTTGAGATAATCATAATCTTGCTCAAAGTGGGTTGAAGTTACAGATTCTTCTGAAACTGGTGCCTCTGCAGGGAATTGACAGGATTGACAGACTGGTAACCTCTTTAAAAAAACAGGTAGGAAACAGTGGGAACCAGTTCTTAAGTTCTTGAAGGGCTGACAGATGTAATTAAGACAATTAAATCTTACCATACAGGAAATATGTCTGAGTATATTGCTTCAAAATTGGCAAATATTTTTGCTCATTGCTTTATCTCTTTCATTTCTAACGTCATTGGCTTCTAAAAATGTATTCAGCCTTGTGAATTGTTCTGTGATGGAATTTGTTTACAATATTTATTCTATTATACTGGTTTATTTTCAGTGAGTGAGATCTTTTATTTTATAAAACTAAACTATAACATTATGGTGATTCTCAATGTAGTATCTCTGAAGAAACAACTCCTTTTAATCTTCATAAAATACATACATAATGCCCATAGGAATAATTCATAAAAATAAATCACGTTGACACATTCCATGGTATCTTGTAAGGCCCTGCAGGGTGGCAGTGGCAGGAGCCACTTCTATTTACCATGTGTCTATTCCCCCAAAAGCTTTCTGTCCTAGTTTTAATTTGGCTTTATATCATGCTAAACAAATTGTTTTGATTTTCTTCCGCCTACTATCTGATATTTCAGCGCTAACCTTTCTAAAGGCTGACGGTGGGTCAGAGGTCATTCTGTCCTCTGTGAGAAAGTTCTGTGATTTTCACACACAATTCCACTGCTGGTGTGAGGGCTTAGAGGAAATGTTAAACCAACTAATATGAAGAATCATAGGATCACAAGATCCTAGGAGAATTCATGCTGGAAGGGACCTCAGAAGGTCAATGAATCAAATGATACATGGGGATGAGCAGCTCTCCTAGGCAGAGAAGAGCTAGGGCAGGCCAAGAAGGTGGTACTGGGTAGGTCACAAGACAAATATCATGAATATCATGATATAAAGGTAACAGTTCTGGTGTTGTCATGTGTCATGGCAGTTAGAGTTGCTTACACACCGAAGTATTCCTGTTTATTATTAATGGGTAGATTGAAAAGCAGTCCCACTGGGAACCTTTCTGTCTCTATAAAGTGCTTATATGCTTCTTCAAACTGTTTTCTTATCAGTCAAAAAAAAGCCTCACCAATGGAAAATAAAATGGAAAATAAAAACTGGAGGACTCTTTTCAAATTTAAGCTTCAGCTATTCTATGACCTTCTTCACAGACTTGCATCTACACTAGATATTACAGTTCTGGACCTCTTAACCCTCCACCATCCTGGTTGGGTATGGTGTATCCTGTAATGGAGAGGTGAAAATTACATTCTGAAAACATGAAATGCAAGTCAGTAGTAACTTAATCCATAATGTTTTGGTTCAGTTTGTTTTATTTCTAAGCTACAAATGCCCAATTAACTGTAAAATTTTCTGTGAAGAATTTTTCCTGCTTGTTTGAAGTTGTCCAAGAAACGGCCTTGTTGCATAGACTAAAATGTTTTTATTTTTAGGTATACGTAATGCTCTTTTACCATTCCAGCCTAAGTACCTTAAATGCAATACACAAGTACGCAGCTGCAGCAGAAAACCCAATATACCCAACAAACAACTCCTCCCCCCAACAAGCAGGTCTCGCTTAACCGATACTCTAATAGATCTTCTTTTGTTATTTGATTTAAGGAGAGTTTAAAGGCTATATTGATACTGAGTTGCAACATATGTTTTACAGTGTTTTTATAATATCAGGTAGAAGGTGTAACCATAGAAACTGTTTCCTATTGAAATTAATACGTATTTTAAAACCTGATCAGAGAAGGAGAGAAAGTGAGTGAGTGGAAGTTTACATAGAAAGTTAGATTTATGGTCTTTGCATGCAAAAAAATAATGTAGAAAATCCTTGCTTTGACAGGTAATGAGGAATTTTAAGATTTTTTTTTGGTATTGTACAGCTGTTAGGAAATGCAGGTCATATGTATACATTCTAATAATACTTCTACAGGCAGTAATTTTTAAATATATATCTCATAAAGTTTGAAAAGTTATTTAAACAAGTTGTAGGATGGTATCTCTTTAAATCTTTGTGTATGAAATGGCAATAATGAGTTTTTTAAGATGAACATGATTAGATTTTTAAAATGAAGGTAGTATATCCCTAGTGATAACTTGTATAAATTACCTAGGTTTTTTTCTATGTACATTTATGCTATAATCCAAAATTTAAAAAACATCATATAGGTATGCAGAATATTACACACTTCTAGTTTAACATGTTAAATTACTTAAAACCTTTTTTTACTATGTGTTTCATTTGAAGATCTTACAGTTTAGTTCCTCTTGGCAGCCGTTTAAGAGAGGTTATTGTCTACTCTCATTTTACATGTGAGGCAACTGAGATAAAGAAAATTAGACTGACCTGTACAAAGTTACTTGGTTATTGGCAGAGTTGAATGCCCAGAGAGAAAATCATAGCTCCATTGAAGAGAAACCTAAAACTTCGAGATCATTCAGGAGGGCAAAATTCTGCTGTAAATCTTGTTTCTGCTGCTAAAGTATTTTCCTTGCCATTAAAAGTATAAGAACAGGGATTGTAATATTTAAAGCTATGAAGTGGAAGGCAGTATTATTTATGAAACAGTAGCTTTTCAAAAACCCTTAAACTGAGTCTGATGTTGAAGAAAAATTGCTAACTGTACCATAATTCTTGCCTCCCAGAGATATAAATATGTTCTGAACTTCAGCTTGGGCTCAGCAGCCGCTCAATGTTCAGTTCTGAGCCAGGACCCTGATGGCAATGCAGCTGCTCAGGTCTCTAATAACCATCACTTCAATCACCATCAATAGTGAATGTAAACTTTGGGATTGCCTTGAGCTATACAACTAATTTGAATTTTTGCGCAGTTTGAAAAACAGAGGATTAATACAAAACAATGTTAGAAAGAAAAATCTCTCCGCTTTGAAATAACAATTTTTTCTTACGGAACTTAATGAAAAATTTCCACACGTAATATGAATTATTTTGACAAGCTGTGACATTTGTGCTGGAAATATTACCGAAGGGACACTAGACGGGCTACACTTTGGTCCTCCTTTGAAGCAAATAGCTTCATATCCATTGACTTCATTCAGAACAGTATTATGGCAAGTACTTTTTACAGCTGCTGTTATTCCGTTTTTTCTGTATGGAAGATATGTTTATCTGGTTGCACTACCAGCTCATCTCTTTGTCTGTCTGTGTTTCCAATAACTTTTAAATGTATTTTCCAATTTTAATCACATTTTACAGGGGATACTTGACTCAAAGATACTAAATGCCTACAAGTTTCATGAAAATAAGAGCCTAGGTAGGAGAACCTGAGTCCTGCTAAGGCAAATACAGAGAGAAACCGCTAACCATTCTACCCGCTCTGCCCAGCAACCAAGGGGCAATAGCTTGCACATAGTAGCAAACTAACCCGGGGCTAATCACAGTATGTTCCATATTGTAAAACCTCAATTTTACAATTAGAGATAAGGTGGTGTATTCATGAAAATAAGAGCCTAGGTAGGAGAACCTGAGTCCTGCTAAGGCAAATACAGAGAGAAACCGCTAACCATTCTACCCGCTCTGCCCAGCAACCAAGGGGCAATAGCTTGCACATAGTAGCAAACTAACCCGGGGCTAATCACAGTATGTTCCATATTGTAAAACCTCAATTTTACAATTAGAGATAAGGTGGTGTAGGGAAATCTTGGATTTTATCAGAAATCCAACTTGGTCCTTAGAGCTTTCAATGGCAGTATATTTATCCTGTATTTGATACAGGGCAAATACAAGATCTCTTCCCTCAAGACTTAGATCTCCTTTATTGACTTTCAGAGAGTTGTCCCCTTGGAATACTTTTGCCCCATTGACAATATTAAAAAGTTTCATTACTTGCTGACCCTTTTTTCATGCTCTCTACATGTATAACTGCTGAGTAGTTAAGAGAGTTCCATATGAACCAAAGAAAGGAATAAAGGATAAGCCCTTAATAGCCATTTAGAACAATAATCAAACGCAACTTCGTGATTGAGAAATTCTTAAATTTCTTTCTGGCAAAAGGGGAAATATGGCAGATACAGGATGACTCTGCTCATGCCTGGATCTTCTCTTCTTCCCTGAACATCCCGTACTGGCTACCGATTGTTCTAATTACTCTGGAAACTATGCAATAGCAGGAACAGGCTCAGGGCCAAAACCACCTCCACTCTCCTGAATGCCACTAAATAGTCACTACACTGGGAACATGAGAGATTAAACGGAAAAGAACAGGCGCTGTGCTGGGTTGTTACTGTGGAGACACCGCGCTAGGCGGACCTTTGGTCTGAGCAGCATGGCCTTTCTTATGTTCTCTCTTCTTATAAGCTCTTGAAACGTTAGTGAAGGTCATGTTTATTCAGAAGCCTCTGTTTGAAACACGCCAGCTCTCCAGGACCTGCAGCTAGGGGAGGATTACCTGTGATGTGTGATGGCTCTGGAAGTTATAATTAGTGCTGTATAAGCACAGAAAGCATAAATAAACTGTTGAGAAGTAACTCTCCCCCTCCTCTCCCCTCTCGCCAAAAAAAAAGGTAAAGCTAAAATCTAAAAAATTCCCTTTCTTTGAAGTGTACTTTAGCTCTAGACTGGAGACCCCTAAGGAACTACCTGCTACATGGTATATCATGCGTAATTTTCTGTTAGTTTCTCGTTTGAGTGCAAACTCCGAAAATTCCTGTTGGACACATTCTTGAATAGGGTGCAGTTCTACTCCATAGCATCTGGAAACTATGCGGTTGCAAGAAGTATCTACATGTGATAATGTTCAAACCATGTGAATGTGTAAGATGTCTCATCTACATATGATAAAAGATGGGATCAAATGAGATAATGCAAGCTAGTTCATCAAAAGCGTGGGTACCATTGCTGAAGTCATCTGGCCCTGACGATTTGCATGTCTGTCATGGAAACACTTTAGGGTCAAAATAGTGATATGCTGTACGAAGCAATCCTATCACACTATTATTTCTGAAACTGCAGTGTTTTTCCACTCTGAGACAGATAACTGGGATTTCCTTAGATCATCTTAGATAATCAAGTATTTTCAGTAATTGAGTCAACTCCTCCAGATTTTACCATGTTAAGAGCCACATAAGGGCATACTGGAAGGGGAGGGGGGCAGGGCGGGAGGGTGAGATGTATTTTGTGGAGCTCAGTCCTAAATGATTCCTACAAAAAGAACATTGTGTAGTCAGTCTGTGGTTCTATGAACAGAGCACTTGCAAGACCGCCCCTTATTTCTAACAGAAATACTTATATTCCTTAGAATGAAGCTATAAATACATATGAGGAGACTACCCACCACTGTATTCCCAAATGTAAATTCATCTGAGGTGCTCTACAGATACTGTTGTAGGACAAGATAATCATGAGGAGGGCAATACTTGAATATTCACAATTTTTTTCATATCAGAGTCCCCCTAAGATGAGGCTGCAGCAGTCTTCAAAACAGAACTTAGGAAGAAAAAAAATCTTAGTTTAAAACCTTACAAAGCCCCCAAACCAGTGACAGAAAACAATACTAACCCCAGTGTATTACCACTCCACTGATTTAAGAAGAACGTTTTTCAGTGCAATTTAAAGTGTCGATCTATATGTGCTTGCTATAAAGGGTTCCTCCTGTTCGTCAAAGCTGCAATTTTCCCTCTATAAATTTGGTCTTCTCTGTCATCCCTTCATTCCCCAGAATGCATAATCTGACGGTCCATTAGTTGTGTGAGGGAGAGAACCTGTTCCCTTCAGTGCCAGGGAGGGAATTAGCGTTCAGTGGGAATCTCATGCATGAGAGGCCCATCTGGGACTGGCTGATGGATGGCTGCAGTCAGACTCCAGTCACATTCTTTCCAGCAATTTTAGAATGGAAAACATTATCTGTGGGTTATATGGCTTTTGATTACATTAAAGCATTTATTTCCTGGCTCCTGTGAAACTTTGGAGATGGGGAAACGTTCAAAAAGGTCTCTGTAAAACAGATTGCTGGTTCCAGCTCCTGGTGGCCAGCAGAATACCAGGAATTGTTCTGTCGGAAGGGAACGACCCAACATTACCTCCCCTGGCTTTGCGTCCCATGCCTGGGTTCTCTGGGTTCTGACAGGAATCGACGTCGATTGGCCTCTTCTTCAGTAGGTGCACCAGCGCAGTCTCCTTTCTTTCTGCTCTAAGCCCCACTTCCATCAAATATGTGTGAAATAAGTTTATGATGTATTAAGGAAAGGCGTCTACCTGCATGAACACGGTGTGGCTGCTTGCAAGTGATTTCCCTAGGAAACCGGGCTAAAAACAGTGATACTTGTGCTTTATCCTCCGTTCTGACCACCTAGCCAACACCTCTGAGCGCGAGACACCTTTTTGGTGAAAGATGCGTTGTCCCAGTTGCCGTCAGCAGTAATGCTTGTCGCAGGGATCTTTCTGAAGTGCTCACGTTGAGTGCATGATGCAACCCACCATGACAACTGGCAGTGCAGGGCATGCAGCTTACCTGGGAAACTTCAAACTTCGCATTCACTTCCTCACCGAAAGTAACTTCCTTTTGTAATCTCAGCTGCGTGATTCTTTGTTGTGATCTGGGTGCTCTGACTTTATCAATGAGTTTCCTTCAAATGAAATGCTCCAAGTGGTGCAGCAGCGTGACACCCGTGCTGCGCTCCCAGCCGTCTGTCCCTGCAGCGCTGCCCTGCCCCGCGGGCCAGGGGTACCAGCTCCCCCAGACCGCTCATGGCCCTGCTGCTTAGGGACAGTTGGTGCGGCCGTGCCGGGGGCTCTGGGACAGAAACCCTGAGATACCCTGCATAAAAGAACTTATTTTCTCCAGGGATATCAAGCTGGGTTTGATCTAATTAAAGCATTAATTAGGAATAGATGTTTAGGTGTTAAGTTTTATAGCATACTGACTTTGTTTTTAACTCACCTTTGAAGACAGTATAATTTTAGATGTATTTCATTAAGCTAGTCTAAATCTCCTGTGACTACTTACTTCTCTTCCAGTAGCGAGGCACTGTAAAAACAAGAAAACATTACGTTGCTTTTAGCTTAAACCTGTCAGTTGGTTTTAGTTAATTTAAAAAGGGTTGGCTTAAACCAACTAAGTGCCCAAACCACCTCCTTGTGGATGTAGTATGGGTTCACCGTGCCACCGGCGCCGTGCCGCTCCGTTTCTCCGGCGGGCGGAGCA
>NW_010268921.1:0-3156 GCF_000690775.1 Eurypyga helias
TCACCACCCATGGACCAACACAGCCGGATTCCAAAACAGCAAAGAAAATCTAAGCAGAGAGAAAAAAAACCAACCCTGAGCCCGAGAGCAGAGAGAAACACACACCCACACCCCAGTCAGAGAGAGGGGAGCCTAACAAAAGAAGCTGTTTCTCTGCTAAGAACCCACCAAGAACTGAAAAAAGGGAGCTATCAGCAAAGTTATCTGCCAGGCCAAAAGCCTAAAACCAATCCATCCCCTCAGGGCCACTTTCCCACCTTCCAAACTGTGCATGCACCCAGCCTGACCACTGAGCCTGATGTACCATGGAATGAAACAACATCCCTCGGCCACTGTGGGCCAGCCAGCTCTGTGTAGGAGAGCAGCTCGTTCCTGCCTGAAACCAGCACAGCCAGGTAGCATGGGACAACAGGGCTCAACACACATCATGGAGGGGCCTGAAGCAGAGGGCAGGACTAGATTATGTCTTTGGGCATACCCAGAGAATCCAGCATTTTTTGGTGACAGTGATAAGACACATCCTGCCACTCTTCTCTTTGTGTTGGAGAAAACATAGCAAGCCAGGAAGAAACCCTGAATGCTTTGGAAATTGGTTGCCTACTGCATTAATATTCATTAGTTTATACAGCTGTCCCTCAGGCAGGCATTCAGCAACTGGTAATAGAAAATGCAACTAGTATATCGGGTAAGCAGATAACCCCTGACCTGCAGAAAACCTTGGTAAGTAATAGTGTGTGCATATGTGGTCACATGCTTGTATGTGTGCTCAGATGGCATCATGAACATGAATCATGAAGCAGACTCCATGAAGAGATCAGACTTTGTGGCTTCCACAAATGCCAGGCAGGTAACATGCCAGCTGTGGAAGGGGACACACTAGTGACATATCTCTATCATTGTGCATCTGAAGAGGATGGTCAGTTTGGCCTGAGCTTGAGACTTGAAGGTTTTCTGTGCATCCCAAGGAGGTTATAGAGATGTGGGAATGCAGCCCAAACTGTGTATATTATCACTCCCAGTCCCCCACAGCCATGGAGGACATCCTTACGCTGGCCATACCCACCCTGGACCAAAGACCCTGCAGAGCCTCCTTGTGTGAACTGGGCAGGGAGACACCCACGTCTCCCAGTGCCTGTGCCCGCCCGCAAGTACCAAGCACACCCATCCATCTTGTCAAACTGCTTTAATATTTGGACATGAAGACAGGACAGAGCCAGTCAGGCTGTGCACAGACAAAACCCCTGAGCCATGGTGTAAGGCTGCAGGGCTTCCCTTCTCAATGGGTGTGTGGATTTGGCCAAGATGCAGTTCAGCTGGTGACGTCCTGAGTGTGCCAGTGGGATGCATGTGTGGGGTAGGGAAGAGGGACAGGGACTCCCCAGGGCAGCTCAGAGGTTGTTCAGCTCCAACAAGGTCTGGTCCAGGACCTGGTGGATGCCCACGTTCTTCTCTTTGGCACTGGCCAGACTCTCTGTGAACACAAGGGACAAACAGCCAGCCACATGCACAGACAGCCCAAGCATACCCAGGTGCAGCCAGACACACACCCCCAACATTAAGCACAGATACACACTCACACACAGACTTTTCAGTACGGCACCAGCCTCCAGTTGCACGGGGCATCCCTGTGGAGCAGAGTCTGAGCAAGCAGACCCACCGCCAGCAGGGATGAGACTAGCCACTCTGGGATCTGCCAGGGCAGCCAGGCCAGTCGCTTAGAGTGGGTGGGCTCCATTCTTCGGCATTTCCATCCTCCCATGGCACCCCATTGCCTATGGCCAGGCTCTCCACAGCACGGATACTGCTGATGGGTACCCCTCCCTGGCCAGCCACCAGCACAGCCCTGTCTCCGTGCTCTACCCACAGCACATCCTGCCCCAGGACATCATCACCATCTGGCTGTGGGCTCGCACACAAGTCCTTGGCCAGCAAAAGAGAGCCAGTGCCTGCTGCATGACCTAGCGGTGCTCTGTGGGAAGAGAGACAGCAGCCCAGGAAGGTGGGCAGAGAGGACAGCAGAGAGAGAAGGAACAGATCTAACAAAGCTGAAGGGATGAGTTCTCCTGGGCAGCCTGCTGTCAAGGCAGCCTCCTCTGGTGCCCACTTCCAAACAGCATCCTCTTTCAACAAGGCTCCTGACCCCCCTGCCCCCTCTCCCAGTAGTCCCAGACAGGCTCTTCTCCATCCACCACCCCAGGTTTGGGGCAACGGTGCTGCTGGATCCCCAGCTCCTGTCCCAGCCCTCACAGCACACTGCAAGGGCCCTGCTCTGAGGGGAACCTCCCTGCATAGTTTGGGGTGACCAGAGTAAAGGGGAAGAGGCTGGTTGCCGACTCCTAGGACAAAGGGAGGAAGGCAGTGATACAAGCGACCACATCCCTCCCCAGTGTGGCCAGACTGATGCCGGGGGACAGCCATCACTGCGTGGGCCTCCCAGGATATTGCAAAACCCCTCATTCCTCTCCCAAGAAAACAATCAGCTCTAGAGGGGCTCCCTGTCCCTTCCCCCTGCAAGCAGGTCGGTTACCCCCAGGGGGGATAAACCAAGGCTCCATGAACAGTCTAATCCCAGCAGGGAGTGGGGAGGAGCTCCCAGCCCTGAGCCAGCCTGGCTGAAATGAGGAAGGGAGTTGTGCCTGTGGCAGCCTGGGTGCTGGAGGCTGGGCTGGGGCTGAGATTTCTCAGCAGCTCAATTGTTAAGTTTGGTAAGGATGACTCGCAGCTTGTTAGTGAGAATGCAGTTTTTCTTGGCCTCCAGATAGGAGTGCTCTAGAGAAAATGGAGTTGACAGTGCAGCAGAGGAAACAGAGAAAAGCAAGTTAGTGAAAAGAGACAGTATTCCCCAAAACCCTTGCTGGATACCCTGCTGCTGCCCAGCCAGCAATGGGGAATGAGCTGGGCCAGCAGGAAGAGGCAGCTGGTCCTGGGGCAGGAATGGGGCTGTGGGGCCATCAATTCGGGGATGAAGTTGTGGGGCAGGGTAGGATGCTGAGGAAGGAGGAGAAGGATCATAGACCTGTTTAGGGCCAGGGATTGCTGCTGAAGGGTAAGGTCCAGGCCCTTTGGCATGGGAGGGTGATGCAGGAGAGATGCCAGGGCGGAGACTGGTGGTTGTGGGCAATGTCTGAGAGTGGATATCATAGAATCATAGAATGG
>NW_010268922.1:0-2560 GCF_000690775.1 Eurypyga helias
TGAGCCATGTGTTGATCAGGTGTGTACTTAGACTACACAATGTGTATTAGCAGACAAAATTGAAGTTCCAAGATCAGGTCTCTTTTCTCTGAAAATCATAGATGTGCTGAATTGATTATGGTTGAATACTTGAGGCTTTTTGGTTTCCTCAGACCCATAATAATTATATTTCTCATTTATCTGAATCTTAGTTGGGAATTACTCCAGAAAATTTTTGCGGTCTGGAATCTAGACATAGTTGTACCCCAAAATGAGTGATATAGCAACAAGAGAACAGTCCTTCTTGCCAAATAGTTAAATTACCTTGAGTTATCACTGAGAAAGCTGTTCCAGGTATCATTAATGATAGGATGCTTCCAACTTTACCAGTCAGAGCTCTTTCAAAAGAAAAGGAACATAGATATAAACTTCAAGGAAAATACCTATAGAAGGAACATGGAAATAATAATTAAAAAAACACCCCACCTTCCCAGAGAAAGTCACTTTTAGTAATTTTTTTTTCTTTTTTCTCATCTGTTGATGAGACTGTCCCTTTTGTATTGCTGACTGCACCAAGTCATGCTTCTCTGCATTCTCCTTTTTGTCTGGCAACACAGCTAAATAGTCATTCAGGTTTAAGTGGTTCTGTGCCATGTGGACTGTCTTGGTCATCTGTATGCTTTCCCTTTAAGCCTTTCCAGCTTCTTATCTGTCTCTGTGCAAGTTGTTTCTTTCATCAGTTTTGTTTTGTCTTGTCACTTCTCTGTTTCTGCATCTTTGTATTGGTTTTTTACTGTGGTTGTTTTCTGGTCTCCCCCATCCCCTTCTATCATTGCTCTGTGGACTTCTGCTCTCATTCTGGACTCTGGTATACTGTGTTCCTCTGGCTGGCTGTTTTTTAAGAATGTTGCCCTATTGCCTTAGTGTTGAGTGAAAAATGAACATACAGACAGGAAGGGAAGAGCTCACATCAGGTTGCTTCAGTGCCTGCTGACGTTAAAGTTGCTTTTAACTTTTAGGCACTTGTAGCCCTGCTCTTCTCTACAGAGTGTTAGCCAGAACCAAGAATGAGGGAATGGGGCTAAGGAGAAGAGAGCTTGTAGGTGGCTGTAAGAAAATCTTGTAGTACTATGCCTTAACTTGTTTCCATAGCCCAGAAAAGCTGTTGAAGAAGTTTGCATGCAGTAGAGTATGTTCTTTGTGAATTTAAAATGTGCAGCGACGCATCAGACAAAAATTTGTGCCTTTATGCGCCATTCCAACAGATGCCCTTCAGCATCCTCTTCTGGAATCTGGAGATCAAAGGCAACAGTGATAGGGCTGCAGTCATCCATTAGCTGGTTTGGAGTAAGGATTTGTGAGCAAGTCCTTTAAATTTCTAAAAGAGTGGTAACAAAGGTAAGCAAAACTTTATTGCACAGTGTAATGATTTTGGCTAAGCAAATACAGTTCAGGCACAGAAACAATATCAGTAACCTTCTAACTGTCTACAAATTTTTTTCCCCAGCCAGCAGGGCAGAGCAGCAGCAAGATGCTTGTAACAGTAGTCCCATAGCATATCAAATCTGATTAGTCAGAAGACACTATTTCAATTAAATCCTCTTTGGAAAGGAGGTGACAAAATGTGTCTGGCAGCCTGTTCTAGCATTACTGTGTGCAGTGCTTAACAATTCTATTTGCTGGCAGTGTCTTCTGCAATAATGGTATCTTTATAAGTACATGCTCACAGTCCATCAGATAGAGCTAGTGTGCTATAAACTCAAATCCTAGCTGAATCTAACGTGTGACTGTCTCTCTAGAAATGGTGTATTTCCTGGTTAGTTTGCTGTTGATATGCCTTAGCTAGTTCTGTAGTTAAAATAAGGTGTTACATATGGCAGAGGAATAACTTTTCCCACTGCACCTTAAAGTTAATGCAGGTGCCTGGTCTGCACTAGGATTTTACTGCAGGACTGCCAACAAAAGCAAGATGCTTATTGCTTATGTGGGATATCTTGATACTGAGGACACATTCAAGGCTTTATGCAGCTCCAGGTTGATATACTACTGCAAAACTCCCTGTATGCTATATGTGTGCATCTTTGGTTCTGCATTGCTACTCATGTCCCTGGGGCAAATTGATAGTGTCACAGTAACTAAGTGTTCAGTTACCTAAGATCAGTGTGTGAGACGGTAAACTTAGTATGTCCTTGCAGCAGCCTGATGGAGAGGGGATATAAATTATTCTAAAAATAATCTCTTTGAATTTTCTTTTTTTGTCATGGTTTAACTCCGACTAGCAAAATACCATGATATTATTCTCACAGATCCCCCTTCCCCTCCTCCAGTGGAGAGGAAGAATCGGAGGAAAAAGGAACAAGGAAGCTCATAAAATTGAGATAAGAGCTATTTACTAATTGACTCTAAATGAATATATACAAATGCTACTAATAATAAGTAATTAAAATAATAGAAAATAAAACATATGATACAGTCTGATTCAATTGATCACCACCCACCGACTGATGTGCAACCAGGTCCCAAGAAGTTAGAGTCAGAGCCTGAAAGCCTGAGAGCAGCTGGAGCCCGAGAGCTATCACAG
>NW_010268923.1:0-3434 GCF_000690775.1 Eurypyga helias
TCTTTCCTGACTAAATGCAGCACAAAACATCAAAACGATTGCAGCTTTGGTTTGTGAAAGCTATGAGCATTTTCAATGGTTATTTAAAGCTGGGTTTTTTTCTTCTTCATCCATCTTCTTTCAAACCAAGAAAACTTTTCTTCTGCATTGACCTTCTAATCATCTCTATCTAACCAGTACCTCTCACCCTTGCTGCTCTGTGATACTATACTATACTGAGAAGGATCTAACACATAACCTTTTTCTTTATACATCCACTTTAATATTTGATGTCCTTGGGCATGCAGGTATTATCCTCAGTTTGTCCAGAAAAAACATAAAAATACCAAGAACTGTAACTACAAAAAGGGTTGCTATAGCAGTGTATTTTAATATAAATTTATAAGACATCATGAGATAGCAGGATTATTTACTTCATGATATATATGTCATCTGGGTAAACACAAGCCTAATAATCTCACTTATCATTATGCCAGATAAATATGACTATGTTAGCCTTCTGAAATGTGTTCATTGCATTTGAAGCTTGGGCCTTACTAATCAGAAATTAAGTCTCAGTGTAACGTGGCACAGAAGGCAAAATTTTAGACATGTTTTCTCCTAAGTGGGAAAAGGATTTATAAATTATGCCTCATTATAATTTAACCTCTCAACCTGAGAATACCTAGGCATATGCATACATTGGTTTTTTATGTTCTCTCATAGAAGACACAGAGATTAGGCTAAAAAACTTATTTCTTTACATGATAATATGATTTCAAGATAGATATTCACCCTGTATAACATTTACTAAACATAACCTTTTGCAAACTGTGAGGTATATAGTGTATTCCACTGTATTCCCCAGGGTCAGAGGTTGTGTGTGTTTCAGATCAAGAATGCTTGTCTTTGATTTGTCTGCATTTCTGAAAAGGTGACATTTCGATCTTGCAATTTTGATAGAGTGAACTGGTCTTATGTTTGACTGATACCTCACTTAAAAGCTTTGGGGTAAGTAACAGTTCCTTCAGCCTGTGCTAGTATTGCTACAGCTGCTGTTGCTGGAACTTCTTTACTATTCCATTACTCTTATAAAAGACAGACTTGCTTTATAGTAACACCTACACAAACACACACACACACACACACACAAATAAGAAACCATGACTGATTCATTGTGACGATGTAATTGGACTATAAGAAGGAAAATATGTGATTAATGTCCATTTAAAACTGATGGGTTTGATGCCCTTTTGATGTGTCTGTTGTAAAGAACACATAAGGTTGTGATGTTAGATTTCTAAGCACCTTATAAAGCAGGGAAATATTATTCTTCCCATTTTACAGATTTGTAGACTGCAGCAAAGATTGGTGCAGTGACTTGCCTTCTATAGGGTCAGATCTCTCAATGTTAGTGCTATAATCCATTTTGAAGCAGTTCTAAATTTCTGTGTTGGAGTTGCCTGCAGCCATTATACGTGAAGATTGTTCACTAATAGAGTTTTTACCATCTTGAGACAGCCAAAGTGCTCCTTCTGCCAGTGTTCTGGAAGCAATTTAGTGGGTAACTCTTCATGACTGTGACAGCCACAGGTAAATCCCATGTGGGAGTTCTCTTTTCCTTACTTCCTGCAGCAGTACAAATACAAGCAATCAAAGGAAGGTTAGAAAGCATTAGCAATGGTTCAGAAAGTGTCTCGCAGTGCCCCTCATTACTGGTTATGTCACTAGGAGGCCATATACCCATTAAATTCCCATTGTAAAACTCAGCTCCAAACTTGTCAAAGGAAATCTGCCATACTAAATAAAAAATACACAGTGTTCTAGTATGGTCATTTGGTACTTTATCTGAATGCTAACTTGGTATTTTAATGCTATCCTGTGTCGTTATAGTGCCTGAGCTGAATCCTAACCATTACATCTCCTAAAAACAACACACCTATTTATAGTGCTCAACTAAATCATATGACGACTAATACGCAGTATGTTGTCTTCTACTATAAATTTAGGAACATATAGAATGACTAGTGCTTTTGTAGTAATTTTAAACTGAGAACTAGCATCATGGTTTAATCCTAAGGGCAACAAAGCCCCACAAAGCTGCTCACTCACTCGTCTCTTTGGGATGGAGGGAGAATTGCAAGAGTAAAAGTGAGAAAACTCTTGGGTTGTGATAAAGACAGTTTAACAGGTAAAGCAAAAGCCACGCACACAAGCAAAGCAAAGGAAGAATTATTCACTACTTCCCTTCAGTACACAGGTGTTCAGCCATCTCCAGGAAAGCAGAGCTCCATCGTGTGTAACAGTTTCTTGGGAAGACAAATACTATCACTCCAACTATCCCTCTCTTCCTTTATCTTCCCCCAGATTTATATGCTGACCATGGGTCCCTTCCAACACAAACCATTCTATGATTCTATGATGTATGAAATACCCCTTTGGCCAGCTGGGGTCAGCTCTCTCAGCTGTGTCCCCTCCCAGCTTCTTGTGCATCTCCTTGCTGTGAGGAGCAGAAAAGGCCTTGACTCTGTGTAAGCACTACTCAGCAGTAACTAAAACAGCCCTGTGTTATCAACACTGTTTCCAGCACAAAAGCAAAACATTGCCCTACACTAGCAACTACGAAGAAAATAAACTCTATTCCAGCCAAAAATAGCATGGCTATTACTGTCTACTTTCATAAGCAAAGATAAAAATTTGAATCCAAATGCCTTCAAAGTAATAGAAACATATGCCATCCAATCCAAACCTCCAGACATATGAATCCCATGTTACACCATTAGTTCTGGCTTGGCTAGGGTTTCTTTTACATTTAAATAAAAATTGTTAGGTTAATTTTCTTCCTGAACATTTGGCAAAAAATGGGAAAAATTTTCCTGAAGACATTTGTAACTCAACCAGTAATTCATTTGACATTTTAGTGAGGCAGAACTCTATTCCTCATACATTTTATCCCCTGGACTACATAGCTGGACACCAAAACACTGTGTTAGACTAATCTGGATCTAAATAATGATTCCTTCAGGGTACTTGACTAAATGTGAAATATTTCATTCATTTAGAATAAACTGTGCTATCTTAAATAGTACACTAGATAATGATAAACTTAATACCATCAAAAATATATTATTTCTGATATATAATAATTTGTATTCCTCTGTTGAACTTAGAAATTGAACTTGTCTACAGATTCCATTACTTTCATGAAGTTTCTCATTGAGGAATATGTAAGATAATGCTAATTTCACTAATCAGAACACTAATGTCTATTAATCCAAAATACATACGATGATAACTGTGGGTCTAGATATAAATTGATATGAGGTAGCTCCCAATCACACTACTTTAAGAAACAAAAGAATTTGTCCAAAAGAAATGTAAAACCAGCTGCTAATCATAGAACCATAAAACGCTTTTGGTTGGAAGGGACCTTAAAGATCATCTAGTTCCAACCC
>NW_010268923.1:3488-7451 GCF_000690775.1 Eurypyga helias
GCCTTGAACACTCCCAGGGATGGGGCATCCACAGCTTCTCTGGGCAACCTGTTCCAGTGCCTCACCACCCTCTCTGTGAAGAATTTTTTCCTGATATCTAATCTAAACCTCCCCGCTTTCAATTTAAACCCATTACCCCTTGTCCTGTCACTACAGGCCCTTGTAAAAAGTCCCCTCCCAGCTTCCTTGTAGGCCCCTTCAGGTATTGGAAGGTTGCAATAAGGTTTCCCTGGAGTCTTCTTTTCTCCAAGATGAACAAGCCCAACTCTCTCAGCCTGTCCCCACAGCAGAGGTGCTCCAGCCCTCTGAGCATCTTAGTAGCCCTCCTCTGGACTCACTCCAACTGGTCAATATACTTCTTATGTTGAGGGTCCCACAGCTGGACTCAGAACTCCAGGTGGGGTCTTATGAGAGCAGAGTAGAGGGGGAGAATCACCCCCTTGTCCTGTTGGCCACGATTCTCTGGATACAGCCCAGGATATCAAAAGCAGCTGTGTATCTTCTGATCTTTTTTCCCTAGTATCCACTGATAGAAGATGTGGGACTGGTTCAAATCTGCATCAGGGGAGGTTTAGACTGGATATCAGGAAGCATTTCTTTACCAAAAGGATGGTCAAACATTGGAACAGGCTTCCTAAAGATGTTGTCGATGCTCCATGTCTGTCAGTGCTTAATACACATTTAGACAATACCCTTACATGTTTAAACTTTTGGTCAGCCCTGAATTGGTGAGGCAGTTAGACAAGATATCATTGTAGGTCAGTTCCAATTGAAATTTTCGTTTTTATTCTAACATTCTTCCTTTTTTTTTTTTTTTAGCCAAATTATATCAGTTTCCATTTGCAGTATAAATCCTTTTAAATGAGCATATAACATAAATTTACAAAGCAATGATAACAACAAGCAGTATCACAGGTGTCAGAATTCATAGTGGAAAAGTAGAGACAAGAAAACTGAAGACATAATTTTTTACCCAAATATAGATTGTTTTAAACCCAAATGGGTATTTGTTATAGAGATAACAACGTTGTACAAGGTAGTGCTGCTTACTTCCAATAGGTGATACTCCCACTGTTGTGCACAATTTATTCCTCCTTCTATCTTAGTGTTTCCTCTTGCATATTACCAACTGTAATAAAAGCACTGTTTGGGGTTTTTTTTATCTGTAAAAACTCTTCACCTGCTTTAACTTAACGGCATTTACAGCTGCAAATGCTGAGTTAAATACAACAAGATTTGAAGTTTTTTCCAGAAAACAGATTTAAAAAACATGCTATAGCAGAAGTTGGAATGAAAATTTGGGATCTTATTTTATGAGTTCTCAAATTATTTGACTGGTTAAAACATTAAGAAAAAATAAAATAGGGCCACATTCTGTTCTCATTTATAGTAGTTTAAACATGAAATAACTTCAGAATATCAGGAATAAAGTTTGCCAGAGTAAGCCATATATTTTTGACCTTCAGACTCTATTATTGCAACTCATTATGTCTGGGAATGAATCCAAGAAGACACTAAAAAAGAAGTTTCAAAATGCCTCAACCCATCTTCTCAGTAATACTAGGTCTCTGAACACATCACCCCTTGTACTGGTATGTGCGCTGCCGTCCTACTGAATACAGGATCCAATTTATAGTTTATCTTAATATTCAGAGCCATCCATAGAAAAAGCCCAAGCATTTCTTTTCAGAAATCATTACCTTCTTTGACAGCTGTTAAAATCAAAAGAAACTAGAAAGTTTTGTGTCAAGACGGAAAGACATGCAAGCACAGGAGATAGAACTTTTGCAAGAGCTTCATAGAGATCAGGGAACTCTCTTTTATAAGTGATACGAGCTTGTGAAATAAGCTCAAATTTCACACTTTTCAGATTTAAATGCAAAATCCATTTCTTTCACTTAGATTTCTCTAAAGAGTCCTCTTCTTTTTTTTTTTTTTTTTTTTCCCCTGACCTATCTTAGTTTTCTTATTGTTGAAGTGGGAGGTTAAAGAACAAAAAAGTGCCCAGACAGACACTTGGAAGAGTCTTTCATTTCTTTTTCTCATCCCATCCATACTCTTGGAGATTTTCTCAACGTAAGCTTTATGTTCCTTTTCCTCTTCTCTCTTCAATGTAAAATTTCATAGAGATATCCATGCTGACACTTATTTATCTATGTAGCTATGTGCTAGTCACAGATCCATAAATCAAATGGGTCCTAGTAGGCTCAGGATGGCTGTAGAAAAATCTACCCTGATCTGGAGTCAGTATGGCTCTGTTCACGTGTTGAGCTTTAACCCCAGCCAGCAACTGAGCACCACACAGCCATTTGTTTTCCACACCCCTCCATCAGTGGGATGTGGGAAGAGAATCAGGGTAAAAGTAAGAAAACTTGGGGGTTGAGAAAAGAAAATCTTCAAAACTGAAAATAAATAAAATAAAATAATTATACTAACAATGCTAACAATACTAATAATACAAATAATGCCGCTGTTACTAATAATAATATGTAATGGAAACACTACCACTACTACCACTACGATGTAATAAAAACAATGGGTGAAAAAAAAAATTGTACAACCACTCACCACCCGCCAACTGACACCCAGCCAGTCTCCAAGCAGCAAGAGCCAGAGCCAGAACCAGAGAGCAAGAGCAAGAGTCTGAGATCCCTGAGAGCCCCAACAGCCAAAGACCTGGTCAATTTCCCCCAACTTTTCTACTGAGCGTGGTATTTTATGGAATGTGGTATTTTATGGAATGAAATATCCCTTTGGTCAGTTTCAGTCAGCTGTCCTGATGTGTCTTCTCCACATTTCTTGTAAAGAAGCAGCTGGTAGTACCAGTGCAGTATGAGAAAATGAAAAAAAGACATTGGTTTAATGTAAACATTGCTTGTAAACAGCTAGAAACATTAGTATGTTGTCAATATTGTTCTCAGCATAAATCCAAAACATAGTCTCATACTAGCTACTGCGAAGAAAATTATCCAAACCAAAACCAGTACAACATTAAATGGCTACTGAAGACTATAATTGCCAGCTGCAAAGCAACACCGAGATCTTTACTCAGTAAATCTGGTTAGACACCACCTGAGCTACCCAGGTTTATTGTTTCTATAGGAAAAAACTAACACACATTTCTTTCACTCATAGACAGAAAAACGTCAACTTGGCCTCTGAAAACTGTGTTGTGTTTTGGTTTGGGTTTTTTTTGTTGTTTTGTTTTTTTTTATGTACATTTACAGCATCTGTATTACCAATCATCAGATTAAATTTCTAGTTGCAATTCCTTAATGACACTTTCTTTACCTTTATGAGCAATTTAATTTGTGAACAAGAAGAGAGTAAAAAGCTGTCTGTTCTTCTCTCAGTCTCAGCCCAGTGGCGTCAAATCAGCAGCCAGAAAAGGGGATTTTGTTTATTTTACCAAAGACGTTAGAACACCTACTATCAGCAAAGAAAACTCCTTTCAGAGGATAGTTTTGCAGTTATTGCTCAGAAAGGAAATGGAATTTCATGGAATCATAGAATCATAGAACAGTTTGTGTTAGAAGGGACCTTAAAGATCGTTTCATTCCAAACCTCTGCCATGGGCAGAGACACCTTCCACTAGACCAGGTTGCTCAAAGCCTCATCCAGCCTGGCCTTGAACACTTCCAGGGATGGGGCATCCACAGCTTCTCTGGGCAACCTGTGTTTCACCACCCTGTCCATGAAGAATTTCTTCCTGATACCTAATCTAAACCTCCCCTTCAATTTAAACACATTACCCCTTGTCCTGTCACTACAGGCCCTTGTAAAAAGTCCTCTCCCAGCTTCCTTGTAGGCCCCTTTAGGTACTGGAAGGTTCTATAAGGTCTCCCTGGAGCCTTCTCTTCTCCAGGCTGAACAACCCTAATTCTCTCAGCCTTTCCCCATAGGAGAGGTGCTCCAGCCCTCTGATCATCTTTGTGGCCCGCCTCTGGCCTCCCTACAACCAGT
>NW_010268923.1:7479-25784 GCF_000690775.1 Eurypyga helias
TAGTACTCCAGGTGGGGTGTCATGAAAGCAGAGTAGAGAGGGAGAATCCTCTCTGTATACAGCCCAGGATAGACCTGGCTTTCTGGGCTGCCAGTGCAAACCATCATTTCATGTTCACTATCCACTCTCCACCCAACCTGTACTTGTGCTTGGGATTGCCCCAACCCAGGTGCAGGACCTTGCACTTGGCCTTGTTGAACTCCATGAGGTTGACAGTGGCCCACCTCTCCAGCTTGTCAAGGTCCCTCTGGATGGCATCCCTTCCCTCCAGCATGTCGACCGTGCCACACAGCTTGTCATCGTCACTGTGCAACATATCCTGTGTGCTTGAAAACATTTTCAGTATAGTCAATCATTTATAAAAATGGAAAACTTTTATTGCATTTCAGTTTAGGACTTGATAATCAGGATGTTGCGTATTATGTATAGTTTTTAGGGCTGCAGTTTTGTACTGTATCAGTAAGGAGGATAGCCTTACAGACCTTGTGCACCCTAGCCTACTCACTGGTGGGTTGGTGTGAGAAGCAGAAAAGGCCTTGGCTCTGTGTAAAGCCCTCCGCAGCAGTAACTAAAACATCCGTGTGTTATCAACACTTTTTTCTGCACAAATTCAAAACACTGCTTCCTACTAACTACTATGAAGAAAATTAACTCCCAGCCAAAACCAGCACAACATGATTATTCAAATTATCAAGACAGTTAATTTTCCTAGTTATTCAAAACTAAGGTGACATATCTAATAAAATATCTGACAATAATTTACAAACACTGTGCCAACAACATAGGTAAAGTTCCTCTTGTTGTATCTGTGTTGGATTTTTTGAGGGTTTTATGAGAGAATATGATACTGAAAAGTACAGAAATCCTGATCTCAGAAGGGTTTGAATGTCTAGGTATACCATAACTTAAAGTAATAGGCAAATTGGCAGTGTAGAATGAATGTATAATATGGAATTATAGTTCAATATTTGCACTAAGTGTAACTTTTTGTATTCTGCATTGCCAAAAACATGAAAAGGATAAAGGAAGAGAACCTTTCCACCCAGTGAGCCCTGTTTTTTGTTCTTGCCAAACAGTCAGTACATTTAACCACTGAGGAAAAAAGAAAAGGTGTACCATATCTCTTCAAAATAATTAATTGCAGACCCACATTTGTTTCATTCTTACTGGCCTGTCCTCTTTTATTTAACATGCTTTCCCATATAGCTTAACTTCAGCTATATTCATCTGACTTAGGAAAGAAAAAAGAAATAATGCAAATAATACAATGTATGCTATCATCATATGATTATTTTGCACCGTGTTTTAAATTCTGTTCTCCAACTCCAGGCTGTTCTTAACTTGACTGTAAACTCTTCAAGACAAGAGTCATCAAGTAATCTATGTTTATAAAAAGCTTACCTCATAGTTCTTTCCTTCTTCAGCCTCTGGGTAGTACTATAAAAATATGATATAACAGTAACAGTAACAGTAACAGTAACAGTAACAATTGATTATCACAGCTAATTTTTACAGATATCTACACTGGATGAAATTTAATTGCCCACAGTGTATTCCAGGTTTGACAAAATGATCTACTAATCCCTTTTGCATTAACTTCTCCATACCTACAAAGATAGTTATCTACCTCTCCATACTGTAGCTGTATGAAATAGCTTCAACACAACAGCTGTGGAAATTAAATACAAATACAGAATGAAATTGATTACTGTATACACAAAGAACTTGGTTTTAAGAACACGCTACATATTATTGCCAAATTTCTGTTACAAATGCCCAGAATTATCAAGAGCAATATATTATGTCTACTTGTATTTTGAATATGTGAAGGGAATATGTGAAGGTAACTGTTAGAGCAAAATGTGCAAGAAGGAATTTGTATAGCACTCACTCACTGAATCCTTATGTAAATCATTATTTCAGGGTTAACATTTATAAGAGGCCTCCATAGATCCTATTTATTGAAACTGACATAATCTTAAGTTAGTTGCTAAATTTATTCCAGCAATACCCTTAAAATGTACTACTATATGTATACCAGTCATTGTTTGCAGTAGAAGCAGAAATTAAGAATTACTTTGCTGTTGTCTAAATAGTGGCTGACTGTATACATTGTTCACCTAATGGCCATAAACTGGAAAAGAGAAGATTCAGCCTGAACATGAGGAAACACTTCACTATGAGGATGACAGAGCACTGGAACAGGCTGCCCGGAGATGTGGTGGAGTGTCCTTCCCCGCAGACTTCCAAAAGCCGCCTGGACTTGTTCCTGTGTGATCTATTCTTGGTGATCCTGCTCTGGCAGGGGTGTCGGACTAGATGATCTCTAGAGGTCCCTTCCAAACCCTACCACTCTGTAAATCTGAGAATCTATAAATGGTGATGTTGATGAAGCAATCACAGTGGAATCAACCAAATGAAGAGCAAATATAGTATCTTCATTTAACAGGTGTGAAAGTGATCAGTCATTAAAGTTGGTAACCTGATGTCAGCAGTTTACAAATATTCAGTTTACAAATATTAAAAAAAAAAAAAAAGATTAAAGACATGAACTAAAATGGGATTAAAAGTAGGTGTGGCATTTAGATTGTGATAAAACTAATTTGACAACAGTTTTCAGAAAGACATTTGCTTTTCTAGGCAACTGGAATGTAAATTAGCTTAAATTAGTAGTACTTAATAAAGTACTTTAAATGGTACTGCATGAAAATCTATTAGCCAAACTGGGCACAGGGGTATACAATAACTGACTTTTGGAGAGAAGTGGTAACAGTACTGAAAAAGAAAACATAATCCTACATGGAGGTTACTAGTGAAATTTTTCATTGATAGGTGTTAGGATGAGTCTTAGTCTGTAAGATTATTCATTTCATTTATGTGAAAAATAGATCTGTACAAGTGAAATTTCCTATTGATTCAAAGATAAGAAGTTGCTGTTGATATAGGGGAGGGATAACTTCAAAAGAACTCCCTTATTGTAAATAAATTCACTTAGATAAAATAAGGAAATTTTGTTCAACCACAGACTTTAGGATTTGTTTTTGTTTGAATATATCACATGAGTTGAATGGAGTTTCAGGCCAGAGTCAGTGCTGAAATCTAGTACCTTTTGAAAGACATATACACCAAGGAGTGGTAGACATGAGCCTGAGATTCCTGGAGAGCCAAGATCTCAGGAATGCAAGCTGTAAGTCAAGTAAGGTAGAGTATTTCAAATGACAGCTGTTAACTACATGTGGAGTAACAGAATCTATATTACATATCTTCCAGTTGTAAACCCAAGCTCACTGAAATTTGCATATAAACATTTCTACTTAGATAAAATTGGATTTAGGTGTCTGGAATATGGAAATGAATCCTACTCTTTGGGCTTGTTTGAGTTAAAGACATACAGGTATCTGGAGTCATTTGAGATGCTGGAATTAAGATGTCACTTCACAGTTTGGTGAAGGTCACACCTGCCAGCTCCATGTTATGGCCAAAATAACCAACAGCATTTCAAATGACACAAGATTCCTGTGTATAGATGTGCTGGGTCTAGCCAGGAAAGAGTTAACACTTTTTACCATGGCTGCTAGGGAGCTCTGTTCCTGGATTTATGCTGTGAGAAGTACTGACGAGTTCTCAGCTGGCGCTGGGGAATGCCGGCACCAGATTCAAGGTCTTTCTCTGCTTCTGATCCTGCAGCTGTGTTCCCAGCTCTCACTGTCTTGCTACAGGCAGTGCAGGGGACACACGGTTCAGGCACCTGACCCAAACTGACCAAAGGCGTATTTCATTCCATAGTACATCATTCTGGGAGCAGAGGTGAGGAGGGAGTCCAGGAACCATTACTCTCTCCCTTACTCTCTTGCTTCTTTACTCCTGTACACTTGCTAACCCTCTCCCTGACTCCTGTGTTAGCTGCTTTGTTAATTCCTGTGCTGGCTCTTTTGTGAGAGAGTTGGTGGGTTTGTTTAGTTTTCCCGGTCATGCTATCACTGATAGGGTTCACTCGCAATCTGCTGTGACAGCTCTTGGCATCCGGCCCTCAGGATGCAGCTCTTGGGCTCTCTGGGTCTGACCCTCACTATTCAGCATCTGGTGGTGCACTGGTCAGTGGGTGGTGAGCAACAGTATCATAATTGTATCATATTGTATCATATGTTTTATTTCCTATTATTTTAATTATTTATTACTAGTAGTATTTGTATATATATGCATTTAGAATCAGTTCGTGATTAGTTCTTATCTCAATTTTACAAGCTTCCCTGTCTTTTTCCTCCAATTCCTCCCCTCCACTGGAGGAAGCAAGTGGGGATTTGTGAGATCGGCTTCATTGTATTTTGCTAGCTGGAGTTAAACCACGACAGTAGACAAAGTGAATAGAGGCATTTTACTCCATCTTTCCACTGACAGATGTGCATATCTCAAGTATCAATAAAGAAGAATCTTCATGTATTTCACTTAAGACTAATACAAAAAAAGGGAAACAAGAAATAAGTTATTGCTTTGGATGATGGTGAAACATCTTTTATCTGCCTTTACAGGCAATATATGAAAATAAACAGCTATAACACTTCTTGTTTTTTATGACATTTTAGAATATTTTCCCCTGCAACAACATGTTTTGAACCAAAATAATGAATTCTTGGATCCTGTGCCTTTTGGATGAAACTCCATTGCAACAGGTACCTATGATACCTGTATCGAAACTTTTATCTCCATACATAATTAACATCACTGCCAAAATTTCCCTCCTTAGTCTTGCATAAATAATTCATTTAAATGATGTCCATGCTGGACAGTAGATTATATGTTGAATTTTGGCTAATTCTTCTCATAGTTTCATTTCAGATTTTTTTTTTTTTAATTATAATATATGAATTGAATTGTCAGCTCAGTAGGAGGCTTTTATATAGTAATGCATATTTCTTTCTTTTTATTTTTGACCAATAAAAGTCCACCTTGCATTTCCATCCTAATAATTATTGCTCTTGATGCTACGAATCTGGGGTTTTGAAGTTATGTAAGCTTGAGTTCTTTCCTATTTTTCACTGTTTTGGCTTCTTCTGCTGCACTGTAAAGCATCACCATACTTTATTTCCCACATTCATTATCTCTCTGGAGCTAATCATGAAATGGTTTGCTTTGGAAGTGACCTTAAATATCACGTACCTCCAACTCCTCTGCCATGGGCACGGACATCTTCCACTAGACCAGGTTGCTCAAAGCCTCACCCAATCCAGCCTTGAACACTCCCAGTAAGGGAGCACCCATAGCTTCTCTTCTAAATCCACCCTCTTTCAATTTAAAACCATTACTTTAGTCCTGTCACTACATGCCCTTGTAAAAGTCTTAGAAGTTTTTTTTCCAGCTTCCTTGTTGCCCCCTTCAGGTACTGGAAGGCTGCTATAAGGTCTCCCTGGAGCCTTCTTTTCTCCAGGCTGAGTAACCCTGACTCTCTCAGCCTGTCTTGATAGGAGACGTGCTCCGGCCTTCTGATCATCTTCTTGGCCCTCCTCTGGACTCACTCCCACAGGTCCATGTTCTCCTTATGCTGAAGGCTCCAGAGCTGGACACAGTATTCCAGGTGTGGTCTCACCACAGGAGAGTAGAGGGGGAGAATCACCTCCTTCAACCTGCTGGCCACACTTCTCTGGATACAGCCCAGGATATGGTTGGCTTTCTGGACTGCAAGTGCATGCTGCTCTCTCATGCTGAACTTCTCATCAACCAATACCCCCAAGTCCTTATTACAAAATATCTATTTGTCTCTGATAATATGAGCTAAAAATTTATTATTTTTAATCATAAAAATATCTACTACAAGCAGAAAATTATAAATAAAGTCTGTACACTTTAAATGTGGTCTGATGAGCTAGTAAATAAAACTAATTTTTGTCCTCTGATTTGACTAGGATTAGTGTCTGGGTTATTTTTGCTTGTCTCTTAGAAATCAGGAAAAAAAAATTAAAGAATTCATCTTACAAAAGTATTTCTGGCTTGGCTGACACCACTGCATTTGATTAATATTGACTTTGCCTACCTAAGGGATTTTCAACAATCACAAACTCATTTATTCCACAGATAGGTCAAGATTCAGGTTAATGGTTATTCTTGGATAATTCATAATTTAGCTTGAATTAGTTGATAAAATGGATGCTACCTAAAAACTCTGAATCATCACAAAAATACTGTTCATAAAACACAGGCTTTTTATAGAATTCAGAAATCTTTTCCCATGTTGATGTTGATCCATCCCCATCATAACAGAAGCACCTGGGAACAAGATTCTGACAAGAAGCATATAGAGGTCCTTAATTATCATAACTGATGAAAATATAGTATAAAACATAGTTTAGGCTCACATAATTGGGAAAGGAGATAGAAAAGAGTAAAAGCAGAATAACAGAGGTCCTTGCAAGGGTAGTAAATGTATGAAGGTTATGTGGATCTGGAATACGCCCCACAGTTAGGGAAGATATCTGAGTTGTTGCAAACCCTCTTTTCTTCAGGTATGAACCCTATTCCTATTCAGTGGAGGGAAATTATCTTTTCTATTTTTATTTTTTTGCTTTTCTCTTACTGGGTTTTCTTCGGAGATCTGGGAAAACTTAGGGAGCATAGCAGGTTTGCCAAACCTCTTCCTTAAATCCTTTCTTACTTCAGGAAACACCAATATGGCTTGCCAAAGAGTTGCCAAGAGCAGGGCAACTGAGGGTACTAGAAGAAGGCCCAGCCTCTGGCACTGGGCACCTCCACAAGGGAAAGGCTGAGGTTGTGTTGGCACATGGTCCACAGGTGGGCCTGGTCTGGCAAGGCCCATGGCTGGGCAGGGCAGGGCTATGGGGAGATGGAGACCAGCCCTGCCGTGGAATTGTACAGCATCCCATGCACTTTATTCCACTCTAAATAAAAAGCTGGATTCACACCAGACATAAAAGGCAGCACGTGCAAGAAGTAATTTAAGCAGCTGTTTGTTTTTCTATGCATAATTAACATTTTCACTAGGACAAAAAACACAAGGAAGTTCTCACTCTGTCCACAAATATTATCCAAAAAACCAGGACCGGGGGGCGGTGCGGGGGTCCCCATTTAGGAAGGCGGCAAAATACTGTGGCATCATGTAGGAAGTTATCTATATGTGTTGTTGCTCTGTTTCTTATCTAGCAGAACATTCCATTGTAGAAGGCATGAAGAAAAACAGAATTGAACAATCATACCCAAATTAACTTCCTTTTACCTACTTGCATTGCGCTCCCCCTTGGAGCCATAGATACATTTGTAAGCTGCAGATGGAGCTCATTTATGTAGCCAAACTGAAGCTTCAAAGAAAAAATTTTCCCTAAGCTGCAGAGGTCCCAACAGACAACCGAGTTACCAAAACTCCTTTTAGAGTTAAGAGTTTCATGCAATGTGGTGTTGGAATAGCTAATAATAAGGCATACATTAGTGTTCTTTCATCCTCATTCCTCTGATCTGTAAAAAACTAATGAAGAGCATTATCTTTTATGTTGTACTTCATAGTTGTTCATAGTGCTACTATTATTCTCGATTTGATATTGTTCAATATATGTATAAATGTCAGCATTTAGTTTAAGCTCATCAAACATCAAAAAAATCAGACAGGAGTTGTTCTTCTTCTTTTTCCCATTATTTTTTTAATATCCTAAGTAACTGGCTTGGGAAGGAAAAGGGAGGGAGGAGTATTGCACTTTTTTGTGAGGAGTATTTTATTTCTTTGTTCTGATTTTTGGGTTTGTATTAAGGCAAATATTTGGGGGCAGGGAGGTTTATTTGGTTGTTTGCTTGTCTGTGCTTTTTGGTTTGAAAACTAAATTACTGGCTAATTTAATTTAAGCTTAAGGATACTGGGTAAGATTCAGCTCCAGAATTACCTATGTAAATTTAAGTGTCTACCTGTAAGTATCTACTACTGAAGCATGTGCATTAAATCCTGTTATAGCAATGAGGATTCCAGTAGCCCTTGTCAATATGGATTTTGGAGTCTAAAAAATAAATCTGATCATTTTAATAGGGGCACCTAAGCCAAGACTCAGTTGCCTAAATGTAAGTATGCAGCATATATCATCCACAAAAGCTTAATAGATGTGACACAGAGTATGCAGAGTACAGGAGACCAATACTTTCCTGGAGTAGCAGCGGGAGGTGTGGTGGCATCCCAGATAGCCTCTTTTGCTTATGTTTAGGCAATTGAATCCCACCTTTCATACCTGTTAGTTGTATAGGTTACCTTTTTGGAAAAATAAGCATCTTCAAAGGAAGAATCCCATCAGAAAATAAATACATATGAGAGGTAGAATGAATCACCCTTTATATGTTCTTATTTCCTTCCATCAAAAAGAGTAGGAAACTAGATGGATAGAGCTAGCTTGGTTAAATTCCACTTTTGTCAATTCACAGGAGATATGCATAGGCTAATTTCAAAGGCAAACCAATGTGATTAACTTTTAATATTTATTTTTGATGGTTTAACTTCACAGAGATAGGTGATTCATATCTGTGGTAGGACATAAAATGAAATTTACTGCTGCCATCACTATTGTTATGTGAATTGCCCAATTTGTTCTTCTGTTAAATGCTGTTGCTAATGGATTTCATGCCACTCCTAGGAAAAAAAAATTAAAATGAACAGTGTAAGTAAAAAATATCATTTGCATTGCAATCTCAAGGGACAGAGATCATTCTCTCTTCTATGTCTCATAAAATCTTAATCGTATGCTATTCACCCTAAATAAAACATTAACATAACTAATAAAACATTGATGTAATTTTAAAATGGTACATTTTCTTCACCAAGGCTATGTGCCTAGATGTGTGAAAATAAGTCCTAGTACCAGGGAGGCAATAAGATATGCAATTTTGGGGAAGGTTGGTGGTAAAAGTGCCCCCTTTTAATTTCTTTGATTTTAAATTGGTTTAAACTAATTACCAACTATAATCTCACCTAACCTCATATATATCTAAAAATATTCCAGGAACTTCAATTGAGTTGATTTATTTTAAGTGTCTAAAGCAAGCATGGCATCTCAGTAATGCCAGATTACAGCCTCTTTCAGTACAAATAATTAGGAAAGGCAGGGTTGCATCTCAGTCTCTTCTCAATCAGATTAGCTGTCAATGCAGTGAAAACATTGAATCAAAATCCTGAATTCATGTTTAAAAGCATCATAAAATATTAGGAATTTTGTTGGTTTCATGAAATGGTGAAAAGACAAAAAAAAGTCATTAATTTTTCAGTTCAAGCTAATAGTCCATCTCTATGGCTGTATATAAATTGCAAGGTCAGGTTGCCATCTTCCAAATGGCAATAGACGGTGACAAACTGAAACATTTTAAAGCTTTCCTTTTATCAGTGAGTAATTTTTATTCTATGTATGTGTGTGGTTCAACCATTCACCCAGATCTTTTGTCAGAAGGCTTTGGGCAAACAGAAGCAACCATGGCTCAAATGCTCCCTCTCTTCAATTTTCCAGTTTTTGCACAATTGGAAAGGCAATGGTGAAGAGCCTGGCAACAGAGACACGAGAACAGATCAGTTTTCTGCCTTTGGAAAAGACTGCTTCCAGATGTCCATATGATATTATGTTTCTCCCCACATATATGCTTCCAGTCAGTTCCAGCTAAGGCTTTCTTGAACCAGAAATATTGTTGCTCCAATTTTTCTTTTTTCATTATTTTTTTCCAATCATCTGTAGTAATGTAAGATCATTGTACAATGAGGAGTAAGTGTCCATAGTGAGGTGCTGGCAGTGGGTGACTCTGAAGATGGCCTCTGTGAGGACACACCAGGGCTGTCCCATGCTGGACACAGCCTGTTCCAGACAGCCTCAATGGACTCATCACAGGACATTGCTGAGTCCCTCATCCAAGAGAGTGTCACCTTGGGGAAAGTACGTTTTAGAAATGGGCAAAACAGCATACAGGCAGATGAGAAGGGAATCAGGCAGCTGGACAGGCATTTAGCCAAGGCTAATCTGCCATGTAGGCACTAGCCAGTGCTGTGCTTTACTATGCTACCCTGCATGTGTAACTGCATGTGTTTGCAGCACATAGTCTTTGGATGTAAGGGAAACCTAAGTAGTTAATTGTAACAGAGGACTCTGAGGCAGCACCCTATGGGCACTGGCAATTACTCCACATAAATGCCTTTGCCTTTACCTTAAAGTGAAGCAGCAAATTCACATGTGAACATCTTTTTGTTCAACAGTAGTGTTTATGGACAGAATTGTTTTCCATTAAGACAATCCCATAAGAGCTTTAAAACCCCAAATATCAGCAAACCTCTTTATGGACAGGATCTGCACAACACAACCTTCATTGCTAGGAGGTCCATCTGATGCTACACAACCTAGGGTTCCCATCATCTGAAGAGGCTTAAGATTATCTATACTATTCTCTTCAATTTCTTCTGGTAGGTCCAATATACAGTATTTTAAACAATACTTTACAAAGTCTGAATGTCTTTCTCACTGGGATTATAATAAGCACTAGTCCCATTGTATTAAATTGTCTTTTGAAGTGATGGAAACGTGTAGCAATCACAAAGCCTATGGCTGAGTTCAGTCAATTTTATGGTATAGTAATGCTTTAATGATAACAGCTGGCAGAATGACGTCTCGTAAACCCTGGCTCAGCAACTGTCCCTCATTCAGTGACAATGAGCAGAGGCAGGTTGAGATTCATAGCATTATAGATTGATAGAATCATTTGGGTTGAAGGACACCTTAAAAATCGTGTGGTTCTAAACCCCTTTCTATGGGCAGGGGCAACTTCCAATAGGTTACTCAAAGCCTCATCCAACCTGGCCTTGAACACTTCCAGGGTTGGGGCTTCCACAGCTTTTCTGGGCAATCTGATCCAGTGCCTCACCATACTGATAGTGAAGAATTTATTCCTTACAACTAATCTAAATTTAACCTCTTTTAGTTTAAAGCCATTGCCCTTTGTCCTATATCTACTTGGCCTTGTAAAAAGCCTCTCTCCATCTTTCTTGTAGGCCTTTAAAGGCACTAGAAGGCTGTTATAAGGTATCCCTGGAGCCTTCTCTTTTTCCAGGCTGAAAAAACCCAACGCATTTAGCTTGTCTTCATAGGAGAGATGCTCCAGCCCTTTGATCATCATTGTGGCCCTCCTCTGGACTCACTCCAACCAGTCAATATCCTTCTTATGCTGACGGCCTCAGAGCTGAACATAGTACTGCAGGAGGGGTCTCACGAGAGTCAAGTAGAGGGGCAGAATCTCTTCCCTTAACCTGCTGGTCATGCTTTTGATTCAGCCCAGGATACAGTTGGCTTTCTGGGCTGTAAGCACACATTGCCAGCTCATGTTGAGATTCTCTTCAACCAACACCCCCAGGTCGTTCTCTCTATGGCTGCTCCTAACCCATTCTCCACCTATCCTGTACTTGTGCTTGGGAGTTCCCCAACCTATGTGCAGAAACCTGCACTTGGCATTTTTAAATTCATGAGGTTCACAAGACACACCTCTCCAGCCTATCGAAGTCCTCCTGGATGGCATCCCGTCCCTCCAGTGTGTTGACCATATCACACAGCATGCCCAGGAATTAAAATTGAGGAAAGATGAAGAAAGGTGTGTGTGTGGGGATGGTGTTTGTCTTCCAAGATTGTTGTTGCTCAGAGACTGGCTGGTGATTGTTTTGTTTGGGAGAGGCAGTGGGTGCTTAGCTGCTTGGCTGGGTCAATTCACCACAGTGGGTTGAATTCTAGAATTTTGGAAATTTTATTTTGTGTGTAGTAAGCATGAGTCTTTTATTACAGGATTCACAGTTTATTATTCATTACTAAAAGGATGATGGGGATCTTATTTTAAGAGTTTTTGAACAATCAGGAAGGTGCTAAATTATGACCACGTGTTTATTCTGGAAAAGCAATCTGATCATTGGCAATACCCTGAATTTTCTGAGATACTACTGGCTATTAACACTCATCTCATTTACAATAACTTAATTTTTGCTAGAGTCCATGAATGTTATAATATAAATTTGTCCCTCGTACTAGTGAAAAGATTTTTTTTGTTTGTTTTAATTTCAGTTGGATAACGCCAAAATAATAATAGTAAAATAGCTCTGGAAAAATGGACAAATAATTCTAGGCTTGAGAAGACTGGCAAAGAGGAACTGAAACTTGGAACAAGTATAACTGATTAAAACAGTCAAAGGCACAATACACAAACAGGTTAAAGAAATACAATTCTAGCGAATGTTCTTCACTTAATAAAAGCAGAATTTCTGTATATACTAAAATACAATTTATTTCAAATTAATAGAATTGAGCTGTCATGTCTTAAAGAAAATTAATAGTATATATCAACTATTCAATATAATAGAGGTATATATTGTGATAAACAAGATCTCAAAACAATCAAACCACCTGATCAGGTAATGCTCTGATAGTATTTTATGATTCTTGTTACAAATTAAATAGTAAAAGTGGAAACTAATTAAGATTCCAGTCCAGAAAAGAAATATTTATATTTCCAAACTAAGCATAGTTGCATTTTCCTTGTCCCTGTGTTTACTTGAACTACATTATTCAGACATAAAAGAGTAAAAAAATAAAATAAGGGAAAGGTAGGTATTCAACTATTTTAAGGATAGATGAATAGCTAAAAATGATAGGGAGGCAGAAGAATATCAAACACATGAGGAAGCTCTAGGTAAATGAAATGCAGAAAGGTAGAGATTGTGACATAGAGAAGGCCAGAGTTTAGGTGGGAGGAAGAAAATTTAAAAAGAAATAAAATATTTGGAGGTGGTTTTGAAGGGTAGCAGAGGCAAATGAAACACCGTGGAAATTCATCATCCTATGAAAGGTTTTATGTCTATTAATAATAGTATATTTAGGCAGAACTTTTAACTGATTTATCTAAAGGTCTATAAAAATGTTGCTTCCTTTTTTCTTTTTATTTTTCTTTAATTTTAACATACTGGGGTATTTCCTCTTAGGTAATCAGCTCTAAAAAGAATGGACATACTGAGAAATAAAGAAAACCAGAGTATGACTACCTCAATGGCATAATAACAGAAAAATAACTACAGTTTATCAGTAAAAGAGAGGATGTAGAAGGTAGGAAAATGTTAGGGTAGGATACAAAGTAATCCACAACAGCAAGCCTGACAAGCTGACAAGGAGAAGCATTTTACATACGAGGGAAAAAAGTATCTTCTGAAGTAAGTTCTTCACATAACTTTCTGTGATTGCTCATGTGAACAAATATTTATTGTTCCTGCCCTTATATACTTTTGAAGTCACTTTTAATTTTTTAGTGAGTGGGGTTTTAAAAGAATCACCCAAAGTTTTTGCCTACATGGGTATGGAGTGCTTCACATTAAAGTGCCTATGGAGAGGGTAGGAGTGCAATGGAATAGTCACATGAATTTGTGGTTTTTTCTTAGATTTAGTAAACAAGAAGTCCCAGTAAAGAGGGGGAAGGAGATTACCATCATCAGAACAAGTTGAGTAGAAAAATGCTGGTAGTTGGATGCCTGAAGATCTGAGTATGTAAAACCTAGAGCCTCTACATACGGGTCTTACTTATTTCAAATCTACAGCACTTGTTGATATCTACCTAAACAGTATGTAAACACAACATCAATATTAACATAATTAAATTTACCTTTCTAATAAACAACTTTAGTCTCTACTGTAACAGAAAATTTCGATTCATAGGCTTCCCTAACTCACCATCTGACTTTTCTCAAGCTCCAGCTGCCCTTTCCTGTACTCTGTCACAGAAAGCATGCCTTTATTTCTTCTGGATGGGGGTAGCAACAGCTTGTGAAGCTTGATTTATTTACATCTAATCTCTGAGAGGGACAAACAGGATGGGTATCCCTTGCTCATACTCATAGCTCTTCTTTTAAGTTCCCTAATGTTTTAAGTCATATGCAGGTTCATAACTAAGGTGTGTGAAAATTTATTAGAGCTACTCAGGTTAATGAAGATGATAGTTGTACAGCTAAATACACACCAGTGTGAAGTTTTCAGTCCTTTCACTTCTGAAGAAAGGTAAACTAAGAATACATTTTGTTCCCAGCGTAGAAGAAGAGTTGCATCAGATGTGTGCCATTTGACCAGAATGCACAAGAAAACTGAGTGGAGAAAAAAAAAAGTTCCAATAACTATATCTGTATCTACACTTTCATGGATCTAGCTGCTCTCAGTAAAAAAAGTATAAAAATTGTAAAGAATAATGGTCAGAGCACTGAGCTTGATGGCAGTCTGAAGCGGCTGCATGCTTTTATTATAACAAAGCTTGCTCGCTATGGCTTTACTGGCACAGGTGGTACTGTACATTATTCTTCCTAGAGAAGAGTTATTAAATTGCATTATACACATCATTCAGAATTACAGCATTCTTCTTTTGAAAGGAGGCAGTCAAGATGAGGTTTCTAACTTGAACTGGGAGGGTGTATGATGTTACCTGGAAGATGACTAACAGTAATTTGATGCAACATGCAACATTTGCAAAAGTGAGAACAATAAAATCAGTGAGGCAAACAAATGAGCCATATGTTCAGTTATCTTTCATCCACAAAGTGTACTAGTAAAAGGGTGATGATCATCTGACAGAGCATTTTCTGAATATATATATTACCAGTCTAAGGCTAGGCTTTTTATACATGATGATCACTCGTGGTTAGCTTACACAATAATTTTGAGTAATTAACAATTTTTAAATTATTTCTTATTGTTTGTATGAAGGAATGTGAGAGTTTCTTAGCAGTCTATAAGAACTAATGCAGAGTAAGGAAATCCAACCTGCAGAAAAAAACCCATTACTTTAATGATCAAGAGTTCATTTTTTCTTAAGAGAAATACATTCATGTTTTATTATAGTTACAAATAGGTATATCAGCAATTAAAAAGCAGTTAACAAAGAAAGTAAATTAAATTGATTAAATTATTTCCTGTTTGATTTCTCAATGTTGACCCTTGAAACAAGCAGGAACTAAAGAAATTTATTTCACAGTTTTCTAAAAGATTCATGTTATTCACAGTGGAATTGCAAATGTAATTTTACAGATATTTCCACATTTGCCAAATCTGAAAAGTTTGAACTTGCCATAACTGTTCTACTTAGGTAAAGAAGATTTCTTTTTTCTTCTTCCCATGTCATTCTGTGATTTGCATTTCACTGCAAAAAATTTGAGGCTCTTTTTCTTCCTTTGATTATTATACAAATACAAATACATTTATATGAATAAAAGAATTTCAAATAAACTCTGAGATTTTTCTTGAACATGGTCAACAGCTTCCCTCCTCATAATGACTCTACGTAATAATGTATCAAAACCTTTTTCTTATTACATGTAAACATGTTATTTCTTGTGATATAGCAACAATTTTTTGTGGAATTTATTAATTTGATGCTGGAAACACCAGCAAGTTAAAATCCTCAATTTTCAAGCATACTTTGTTGGAATATGGAATTTGCAAATTTCAGCAGAAGAAGGTTTTGCTTTCATTTTATAAGATCATTATAAACAACATATTTTTTTTTATAAACAACTGATTATCTTTTGGATGCCTATTGACTTTTTGACATAGAAAAAAATTACATATAAATCTTGTAACCCTCTTCTGCAAACACTGCTGTAAACCCCTTTTGTCTTAGGCTCAGAAGAGAGGGCTGTTTTTATACAGTTTTGAGATAAAAATAGGAGACCTAGAAAAGGTTAATATGACCTATCTTTTCAAGGAAAGGTATGGTAAGCAAAGGACAATTTAAAACTCCTCAGTGTTTTCTCCCCATCTGTGACATTCCCTGTGGTTTCTAAAAGCTACTGGTTTAATAGAAATGCTGGCAGCTAAAAGCTGCATGAACATTAGCTTTCTTTCTACAACTATGTGCATGGTAAAGAAAACAGAAATGGAAGTGCTTCTTGACATTCTAGACCAAATTTCAGCTCAGCCAAGGTCTTAACCTTTCCATGTGCATTTTCCATGAATGTTTGAGTAGCTGAGATTAACTTCATCAAACAGGATAGAAAAGCAAAATTTTGTACAAAAGGTTATCAATGAATTTTTATAGGATTACAATATCTGTAACTCTTGTTTAATTCATTGATTACTGCGCTGTCCAATTTATTGTGCTTGTCCAATTCATTGATTATAAGTGACCCATGAAGTAAGATTTTCTGCAGTACCTCTAAGACTCTAATGCAATACTCCTGTTCTCAAGGAGAAGGAACCCTGCAGATGTAGCACTGATTTATCCTAGTAGGCTACACAGTGATACAGCAAAAAGTAATGCAGAAGCAAAAAGCACCAGGCACTACCAGGAGGGAAAATTTCTTCCTCCCTACACACTTATATTGGTAAAACCTAGCACAGAATACGAGGGTGCTGGAGGCTTTCATCTACCTCTCTCAATTCTTACCTTTTGGCTATTACTTAGTATAGAGAAAGTCAGAACTCACATAAATTGTGAGAGCTAAAAGAGCTATAGGGAGGGTTCTTTGCAGATCACCAAACCCCCATGAAGGGAGAGTGTGCAATTGTACTTGCTACTTGCATTTACAGCTCAATCCTTGTAAGAGAAATACAGGGCACTCTTCTGAGTTTCTTCTCTCATGTTGACCATGTGTCATGGGTTAATCCTAGCCAACAAAGAAGTGTTGTAAAGAAAATTAACTCTATCTCACCTAAAACCAGCACGCCATGGAATAAACACAATGAATAAAAGAGGAAGGACAGTGATAATAATCCTCCATCTATATATTTTTGAGCACATTCATGGATAACATGGAATTAATTTTGTTAATTTTGTTTTTCAATAAATTCAAGGCTACAACCACAATATAGCCTTTGTGATGTAATGCCATGATCTTTCAGAATTTTTTATTAAGGATGTTATTACATAAAATGAAGTTTGGGGTATGTAAAATGATATTCAGAAACTTGTGTAATGCCTCAAATTTCCATACCATTCCTGGAGATATTACTGACCACTGAGTTTCCTTCTGTCACAATCAGAATGTGGCTGCATTATCTAGTGGGTCTCCCCAACACACGACTTGGAGTCTATGCTTCTTAGAAGGCAGTTACTGACACTAATCTCTCACTTGAGAAGCCAGGTGGCACCGCATCCCAAAGATTCACTGACAGTAGTTTGGAGGGCTTTTTTTGTGATGGAATACACACATCTTGGAGATGAGTTGTAATGGATTTTCTCCACAGTTCTTGTGAAATCCTGGTAGACTTCATACATCCACAGAAAAAAACAGGAACACGGATGTGGCCAGCAAGAATGCAGAGAGAGCTGTTGTGCCAAAGTCGGACTATGCTTATGTATGCAGAAAGCACATGATCAAATAGCTCTGAGACTTGCATGGAATGGACAAAACCCATTCTCCAGTGACACAACAAAGGCAAACAGAAGCCTGATGCACCACCAAAAACTGTAGAAATATAAAGGTAATATTTGTATACCTAGATAAGGAAAGAATTTATTATGCAGTGAATCCTCAAATGCATAAAGCACATGGAGAAATGCCACCTTATATTCAGAATCTATCACCTTATGTTTTTCCTGAATACATACATTGATGACTTCTTTTTTTCCAGTAGCTGATTAGATATCACACTTCTCTTCTATAAATCAAGGTGTGCTGGTAGTGCCATTCACTTTTCCCTTTTCATCCCATGGAGAATGAGAAGCACAAATTCAGTTACTCCACTTCCAAAGAGTATTTACAAGTCACAGGGGACTGCTGAGCACCAACATAGACTATGAAGGGTGGAAAACTGTCCACACAAATGTACAGATCTTGCAGACCAGAGGAACACTGACTTCTAAGGAATAAGGTAACGTCTTGCCTGTGTGAGCAGGCTAAACTTGCGACTAGACCAAAGTCAGATTCAGCTGAGTTTATGTACTGGTGACCAACATAGATGTAATACTGGTAAGTTGTATCATGGGGATTCACTTCATGGAGGCAAAATACTGGTAATCTTCTGATAAAATGCTAATCTACTGAACAGAAACAATTTTTCTCTGTCTGGTTTTCTAGTCTCTAAATAAAATTTGAAACCATTATTTCAGCTTTTCTCCCTTCAAACATTTTTTGATATTATCCCAGAAGATAAAGTTGAGGACTGGGAGGAAGAAGAAATTGAACTTGAATTTCACTTCAATGCATGATCCTTGATAGCCAGCCATTTTGCTACACATGTTAGCACCACCCAGCTTTCTTTATTTTTTTTTTTTGACCTAAACCAGGAGTGATAAAATCAATGTGATGGTCTCAGGCTCTTCGGGTTCCTGGAGCACAGGGA
>NW_010268924.1:0-8299 GCF_000690775.1 Eurypyga helias
GCACTCAACATGATACAGTGGAGCTGCAAACTTCAACTCTACATATCACCTCTGCTTTGCTCAGTGCTTGGTAACAAGCACCCAGCTGAAATACATTGGCCACGTTGGTCACCATGTATCACGTAAGATGCACACTACTGATAAGGGTCCAAAAGAGAAAATCAAGTATGACCAGAGGTCTAAGAAAATATGACCTGTCTAGAAAAATTGAACTACCTAAAAAAGATTCAGATTATACAACTCAGCTGAAATAAGGACAGCCAAACACTGGAAGTGCTCAATCCATAGATCCACTGAAGTTTGGCAGACAGGTTAAATGAGCATCTGCCTGACAGGTACAGGTATCACTCTTGATACAAGTCAAAGCAGCAGATGATGACTTATCACCCAGCTACTTAGAGCGTTGGTTGAGCTTGTTTGTTTGGTTTTTTTTTAATAGATGTGATGTCTACTTATTCATGGTATCGGGTTGATTTCCAGCTCAGATATGATTTGATTAAAATAATTATTTTATATTTAATTGCTTTCTTCTTGCCTCTTTCATCCCACAACACAGCACCACACTATCACAGGAGAATGGCATTCGGAGCTGTACTCTAAAGTATTAGCATTTCCTGAAGAATCTACCTCAAGACAGAAATGACACTAAATGTAGACAGACAGGTGCTTCATTATAACTCCCTAGAGACCACAGAATGTCTAGCTCCTACTAAAGCGTATTCCTGTAGACCTACCATCAAGGCCCTTTGGCCAGTTGTAAATCAGCATAGGAAACAGCACAGGAAATAGAAGGATTATAAATAGATTAGCTTTCCTTCTTATGGATTCCTTTAACATGACGCTCTTTCTTCAGAAAAACTCTACCTGAATGCCATTAAACCGTTACCATGTATGAAAAGTATTACTGAACTATTTTGCATTCTATAAATCAAGTAAAAAAATAAATCTGAAAAAGCTTGCTAGAAGTTTTATATGTATGCAAACAAAAACATTTTTTTAATTGAACACAGGCCAAATCCCTGTAGTAAGCATCAAAGCCAAACCTTAAATAAAAGAAAAAAGCTGCAGCATGGACCGTATGCTAATTCTGTTCCTTAGAAAGAATGCAGTATGTTGTTTATGTTAAGGCAACTCACAATCCATTTAATCCATGGTATTTTTTAAATTCAGCCAAATCCTGTAATCCTCACTGTGCTAATATGTGGCTACCTGTAAGTTTAACGAGGGCTGCTTATGCATTGAGAATCAGAATTTGACACTTAAATCTCAAACATTAGTCCAAACACAAATTTGTTAGAACAAAGCAAAGGTCAGTTTTCCAGTTTCATATCGTGCAAGCAATGAGTTGTGATGTCTGTATGCTTAGCTTTTTTTTTTTCCCCTGGACATTTTAGATAATAAACCTACAATGTTCCCTTCTCCCCAGGTAAATTAATTACTAATTAGTCAACTAGCTAAAAAGGGCAGGCTGCTTTGCACAAGATTTAATTAGTTTTAATTATCCATTAAATTAAAATGTGGTAAATTAAGACCCCATCCCATGAGCCGCAGAGGCTTAAGCAACTTGTCACTTCACAATTCTTGCATAAACCACTTGGGCTGTCAAATACACAGTATTATCTCATTCTAAAGATTTTTGGATTTATTACCAAGAGATTAATGCCATTTACACTGAAGTCCCGACATTAAGATTTGGTTGTTAACAGCTTTTAGTCATTCTACTCATTCACACACTCTTAACAGTAAGAGTCCATATCCAACTAGCTTCAATAGAATAAAAATAAACCATCAAGAAAAATATACGTTAAATGGTTTTGTTGATCTAGGCTAGTTTCTCAGCATCTTGGAGGATGACAAGTTCTAAACACCTATTCTCTACAAGATATTTTGTGTCAAAGAAAGCAGGGAAACCTATCATATTGAAAGAAGACAAAATATTCCTAACACGTTAACACCTCCCAAGTCACTAATGTTCATCACTGCTACAGAGTGGTCACACACTGACGTTGTGTCTTTCCTCGCCCAAGGTAAAATAGATACAACAGAGAGGTAGCCCTGAGACTTCCAACCCATTCCCACATTTAAGACAACATAAACCCTGCAGCTCCAGGCCAGCCTACTTGATTTCAACTCAGTTGAGTATCCTCTGCTCAAAATAGTGAAGGAGACACTGTAGATCAATAGCATAAAATCTGTTCCCGTTCAAATCTCGCCCTGAGATGATGGAGATCAAACAGTGAATGTTCTCTCCAAAAGCAAAGCTTACAGCTGCAACATTTCCTGTGAAAGTGATTTCCTCACAGGATGCGCAATTTCCCGATTTTCCTTTGGCACTTTTAGTTCAATAAAGGTACATACTTGGTGAGCAATCTCAGGGTGATTTTTTTCATATGAGTATAAGCTGTAGGAAAATTAATTATTATTGGTTTTAGCCATGTCTAGCAAAATATAACTTAGAAAATAATAGGTTTAGACTGAAAGAAGGAAAGCTCTGTGTTACAGGACTTGAAACACATGCTGGCCTCTACTTTCAAATCAAAGCCAGTATCATTAAAACACTGAATAAACATTCATAACCCACTGGTGTTAAGGACCAAGTAAATGAGCCTCTGCATTTGACTCTTTCAGTTTATGTTCTTAATCAGCTTAATTCACTCCATACATAAAAGCCACCACTAACAAACACACCTTACTTATCCAGTTTGTGGATGGCTAACAGCCAATGAGCTCTAGATCATCAGACTTCCACTACTTAAACATATGCTGGGTTTCTGGAGAGGGTGGTGAGGCACTGGAACAGGTTCCCCAGAGAAGCTGTGGATGCCCCACTCCTGAATCTGTTCAAGGCCAGGCTGGATGAGCTTTGAGCAACCTGCGCAGGGACACCTTCCACTAGACCATGGCAGGGGGGGTGGAACTATACGGTCTTTAAGGTCCCTTCCAACCCAAACCATTCTGTGAGTCTGTGATTCTTCCCACTGCATTAACTGAGGTTAATCAGTTCACAAAACTGATTAAGAGCCTGCCCAGCCCTATATCATGGGCACTGCCATGCTGGGTAGGAGATCTCCATGGCCCAGTCATACCTAGTGCCTCAAGTTCTCAACAGGTTCATACTCCACAATAAGCAGAGTCAACACAACTGTCCTGGACCTACCTATCCTGCAGGAAGATGCTCTTACAGAGCAGAAAGGCCTAAGGTCTTACTTCAGACGGGCTCCATTTCTCCTTAAAGTAGGCTGGAGCAACAGGCAACAAGCACCACTGCCGTTATGAGGCCTGACTAGTACCAGAAGCACTGGTGTTCCTGTACAGGAGAGAGGGAAGGATGAAGAGATGGAGGAAGGGAGGGATATAAGCCTCATTTCATCTGGAAGCCACATGTGTGGCTCACAGGAGACATCATAGAGGCAAAAGGGTTGTACCTATTGATTTTTACTGCTTTAAATCTCACTGTGAAGTTAATTAAGGTAAAAAACACCCATAGAAAAGCAGTACCAAAGCACCAGGTTGGTAACTGAGCCAGTGCAGCTAATAGAGACTCAGCTGATGGCTGAGCTATACTTTGCAAAGATCTGCTTCTGCCATGAATGGACGAACCTACTGCATCTCAGAGACACGACAGAGAACAGAGCTTGATTTTTTCCATATAGAACACACGATTACCAGCAGGAAGCTGAGAAGAGCTGCATCTATATCAACAAGTGAATGAATCAATGCCAATCCTTGCAGAACTCACAGAACTTGACTTTTCTCTGAATGAAAGTCCACTTATGATGGAATAGACAAGCAGGAGTACTGAACCTCCATGGTGCAAGTGCTGAGGACACCACAAAACTATTCCATATGCCCTGCCCCTCACGATGACCACTGCTGGAGGGAAGGCATTTCCCAGGCCTGGTTGTTGGCAAGTGGGCTCCCTTCCCTGTGTGGAACAGCCTCTATCAACACCACTGTGATGCCTACCTGGTACCTGATGATGTATTTGGAGTAAGAAAACATCTTGATTAACCTATCCACTCTCCCCACAAAAGAAAACATCAGCCTTATGATAACTTGACTCCTGGGGGAGAGTAAGAACAGGGCAAGTGTACATGATACACTTCTGCACTCCCCCAGCAGACAAATACTTTCAGGTCAGAAGAGTGTGAACTCGAAGAGATCTGTGCATTTACTGACACCTCTTCCTTCAATGGTTCCCTTCCAAGTACTTGTACTGACTCTCCTTGTAACAGTGTAAACTTCTTGCATACACACTATTTCTTGGAATGGGAAGAGCCCTACTACATACTGCATGAAGAACTGCATCCTTTTGTTTGTTTTGAACCCAGGTCCTACTGGTTAGCTTATACTTGCTGTACTGGAAGACACAGTGAGTATTCAACCCCCTCTCTGTGCCGCTGAATGATTTTGTAGGTCTCTGTCATACTTTTCACCTCAGTCGCCACCCAGTTTTGGCCTCCTCAGTAATTCCTCATACAGAAGCAGTATCCTTCTTCAGCCCTGCTGCCCTTCTCTGAATTTTTTGCAGTTCTAATGTATCCTTTTCTGGATGAAGGGACAAGAAGTGCACACTTTCTTCCTCTGTTGTCTTCCCTCAAGTACTGTAACATTTTCAGCATTTTGTTGTGCTAAAAAGAGCAATAGAAACATGCACTTTCATCTAGTCAACTTTCCAATTTAAACTTAAAGTAGAAGTATTACTGGATTGAAGTAACCAGTAATTATAACTCAGTGTTATTTATTACGAGTAATTTAACATCAAGTCAGCAATAAGCCTATTTTAACAAGCAGACTGTAAGAAGAGGGTGTAATGAAAGCTCTCCCCTCAAACTTTTAAAACACAGTTACAAATCATTAGAAAATTTTCAACTATAGAAAAATTATTTCACAGAAATATGGTTTTATATCTATCATGTACTTTGAGGCAAGGACTCAGCAGATTTCTGTAGAATAAAAAAAGACATCTTGGAGTAACACCTTAAGGCTCTATTAACATCTAACATTTATAACAACAAAAAAACCCCAAATGCTGTGGCTGAGTGTGCTAACAATTATGCCTCGCTAAGAAAGAGGAACCTATTCCTCTTTAAAGTACAGGTAAGTGTAATGTCTGTGTAAATTAAATAGGCCAAAATTCTGAACCAGAAATGGGTACAATGATTACAACTAGGATGCAGAACACCAACCACTTAAGATTTACATTCTCGACTGCCAAAAATGCACTTGTGTTCAGCTATCATTTATATTTATTGTATGACTAACCCTTGTAGTCTACCTTCTTACTTCCATCTTTTCTCATCCGTTCCTGGTCCCTTGTGTAATACATATCCATGCTCTTAAGAGTACTTGATCCTTACTCATGTCAAAACAACATTTGCACAAGCGAAGCAATAACTGTAATTCTGCAGTACTTCTCACTCACCTTGCTGTTTTTCTAACCCTGTACTTAAAAGAATTCTTGTGACCCACACTCAAACATCACGTCTTTTACATTTATTTGTTCAGTAAGGGCTTTCTAATCCTAAAGAATTAGGGTAAATTGCCAAGGGGATGACTGGCAAGCTCTCACTGCTAATTGGTGGGATGCTATCATTTTTAGACATGGAAGGTGTTGAGAGCATGTGTATTGGGTTTGCATGGCAATATTTGGGGGGTGGGGTGGATGATACAGGGGTGGCTTCTGTGAAAAACTGCTAGAAGCCTCCTTGTATCTGATAGAGCCAATGCTAGACGGTGCCAAGAAGGACCTGCCGCTGACCGAAGTCAAGCTAATTGCAGTCATAATGTCTCTGTGACAACATGTTTAAGACGGGGAAAAAAAAAAAAAGAAACGATAGAGTAGAATCTGCAGATGGACTGAGCACAAGATATGAGAGAACTCTGCAGACACCACCCACAGTCAGTGGAGGAGGTGCTTCAGGCACCGGAGCAGAGGTTCCCCTACAGCCATGAGCAGCAGAGACAACGTATGATGAACTGAATACAGTCCCCATTCCCTGTCCTACTGTGCTGCTCAGGAGCAGAAGGTAGAGAAAAGCAGGAGTAAAGCTGAGCCTGGAAAGAAGGGAGGGGTGGGGGGAAGGTGTTTTAAGATTTGGTTTTAGTTGTCTTTTTGATCTTATTTTGATGAGAAATTAATTTTTTCCCCAGGCTGAGTCTTTTTTGCCCATGACAGTAATTGCTGAATGATCTCTCCGTGTCCCTATCCTCAAGCCATAAGTCTTTTACCATATTTTCTCTACCCTCTCCAGCTGAGGGGAGTGGCAGAGCAGCTTGGGGGGCACCTGGCCTCCAGCCAAAGTTAACCCACCACAGATTGTTGTCTATGAGTCATAAAAGTCTGAAAAGAAAGCCTGGCATCGCTCTACAAAGAGATAATTTGTTACTCCTCAGAGAAGGTTGTGGTGCTAAAAGAAGCTCCAGGATGCTGTGCATTGTGATGGTTTTAGTTGGGATGGAGTTAATTTTCCTCACAGTAGCTAGTATGAGGCTACAGTTTGGATTTATGCTGAGAAGAATGCGGATAATACACTAATATCTTTATTTGTTGCTAACTAATGTTTACATTAAGCCGAGGAATGTTTCAGTTTCTGATACTGCATGTCTGTTCCCAGCTGCTTCTCTACAAGAAGCTGGGAGGGGACACAGCCCAGGCAGCTGACCCACACTGGCATTTCATGCCATGAAACATCATGCTGAGTATGTAAGTTGGTGAAGTTGGCTGGGAGGAAACTGCTGCTTGGGGACTGGCTGAGTGTCAGTCAGCCAGTGGTGAGCAGTTGTATCATTTTGTTTTCCTTCCCTTTTTCCTATTTCTTAATTATAATCATTAGTAGTAGTGGTTATAGTATTTCTATTACACGTTACTTGTATTATTAGCATAACTAATTTAATTTATTTTCAATTATTAAACTGTTCTTGTCTCAACCCACAAGTTCTCCTATCTTTTTCCTCTGATTCTCTCCCTCATCCCACTAGGGGAGGGGGGAAGGTGAGCAAGCGGCTGGGTGCTACTTGGTTGCTGACTGGGGCTAAACCACAGCACTACTGAGAAAGCCTCAGCTTGAAGTCATTGACCTTTTCAGTTATATGCATCTCAGCTATGATCTCAAGTAAAAATGATAGACAACATTTTAGTGAAACATCTTGGTACTCAGAAAGCTCACTTCCTTTTTGTTTTGGTTAGCAGAACGCCTGTGGCGGAGGCAGTCCCAGATGTACCAGTGGATACCCCTTTCAGAGCATAGCCTGGCAAAAAGCTTTGAATGGAATGTGCTACTGACACCTAACTCTTTCCTCCAGCTGCTTGTTCCTACTCTGGCACTGGGCATTTAACTGTGCTGGCACAGCATTTGTGCAGCTACATCGCAAACCAGATTGAGGAATGGATCCAAGAACAAACAACTCCACCAGAACTGTGTTTTTTTAAATTCAGATCAGTTCCTTGACATCAGCCACCAAGCAACTGCACAAACCTCTGTGCCGGCATGGTAAAAGGAAAACTTGTTGCTACAGCCTTAAGCGTGGCAAAGTGCACAGCCAATGCTACTTGCCACTTACCATCATTCATACTCAAAAGATGTTACAGATGTTAATTAGCATTCCTTTCAAAGCCTGCACAAGACTGTCTGCCAGAGGCTACAATTCAAGAAGTTAGAAATATCTAAGAGTCAAAGGGATAAGAAAATGCACATCTAGTCAGTACATACAAAATAACATGCACCTGCAAATACGATCAGTTGCAATAGCATACGAACCTAATGACAATGGCAAAGATTCATTCCACCTCTTTGTCACAATGCAGGACACTTTTCAGAACAATTGGAAGCACCACAATACTGTAGTGAGTCATCATAGTGAGACACCTCCTTTCGATTAGCAAGTAGTTGCCTATACTAAAATCCCGAAAATAAACACCCTCCATCTGGAATCACAAAAAGTGAAGCAATGCAACACTGAACTTGGAAAATGAAGGTTTCCCAAGCAGCACTGGAATGAAAACAGAAACACCGATCAGCTTTCAGGCTGCTCTTTACAACAGGATTCAGCTGCACTCGGCCTATCCAGTATCGATTTCACCCCATCACGCGGCCAAAGTACACAGAAAACATCTTAAACTTGGGGAAACGGAAACCAAGAGTATTTGACAAGCTTCAACCAAGGCATGGCTTTTAAACAGCGATAACACGCTTTAATACACTTAACTGTCACGGTCGGATCTACCGGCGGAGCTCCCGGACACACGTCCTTCCTCCTCAGCTCTGGCCCCCACAGCCGGCGCAGGCAACGTCCCCCC
>NW_010268925.1:0-489 GCF_000690775.1 Eurypyga helias
CAATGAGTTTAAACCGGGAGAGAGATAAGTGGGTGGATGTGGTGGGGAAATGGCTTCGCCTATAACTCTCGCAGAGTTGCTAGAGGTCCATTATTTGAGGTATAACCTTGTGGAAGAAGGAAGAAACGGCTTCACATAACTCTTGTGGAGTTGTTAGCAGTCCGTTATCTTCGCTGCCAGCACTGTTAAGCGTGTCTTTTACAGATCTCTCCAATCTTAGCCCCTGCACAGAGGTTCTCGTGGTTAGGAACAAAATGTACATTTTCCTTTAAACAAATTTCTGGGTCAGACTGCAACCCTGAGGGCAATCCCCCAAGGATCCTACCTGAATGGGCAACTGCTGCAGTCATTTTAAGGGGTCAGGGAAACTACCAGGGACTTGGAGCCAGCAGAGGCACCAAGGCTAAGTGATCTCTCCTCAGTACTCTTGAAGACCACGGGGCTAGCTGCTGGCTGTACCCTTCAGCTCCTCCAGGCCGCAACAGAAGG
>NW_010268926.1:0-70584 GCF_000690775.1 Eurypyga helias
AAGAAATAATAATATGTAGTAAATAATAATGCATATGACATAACATATAATGTTGTTAATAACTTTAAAGTTAATTAAAATTCACAATAATGCCTATTTTCAAAGAATTGATTCATAGTTAGAGATTTCTAGTCACCTGTTTTCAGTTTGATGTATTTTGAAAATACATTTTTCAAAATGAAATATTAGAATTGTTATTCCATGCTTCACACTCTGTGCTATTTTTTAAGTACTACTTTTTCCTCCTGACTCATAATCAATACATCCAGGAGTTCAGAAATACATATCTAACTCTTTCATGATATGCTAACACTGATTTTAAAAATATTGCTTGGACCTTAAATATACAGTTATATCCAGTGTCCTTTTAGGATAGCTTTTTTATTCTGGCTAGGATAAGAATAACCTTCCTCAAATCTTGGCAGTGTAAAGAAACCAAACACTGAAAGTAGAGCCATCACATTACAGACTTGCATTTATCTCTGTTTTAATATTTTGGGCAATTCTGCTTTTGAGAAAACAGCTTCATGAAAGGAAATGAACAAACACAATTTCATCCAGGAATAAATGAGTAGTGTGGGTTTCTTTTTCTTTTGTTTTGGTGGGGGTTTTGTTGGTTGGTTGGTTGGTTGGTTTGGGGTTTTTCTGTGGTTTTTCGTTGGTTGGGTGGTTTGATTTTTTTTGGGGGGGAGGTGGAGTTAATTTGGTCAAGAAGAAGAAACAAACTCTTCTGGAAAATTTTGATAACTTGGTTATATGTTGGAGTGAAAATACAAGCTTGTCTTAATATTTTTGTAACCTTACTTTTTTTCAAAATTACTTAAACTGATTAAATTCAATTGCTATTACAATTACAGCTTGAATACAACTGTGTTGAAAAAAAATCTAGGCTTTGTGATCTGTCCAGTGGCACTGGTACCAGTAGAACAAGCTATAGTCAAGAAGAAGAAACAATTTTATATAGATCACTGTCCATATGACACTGTTATGTCTTCCATTGCTAGAAATAAGCAAATGCCATTTAATTCCTAAAAACATTAGATGTCCTTTTCCATCCAGCTCCAACAGAGAGAGATCATCAAAGGGTAAAAACATCCAACAGCTGTAGCTAAAACCAAGTCATTATTGAGGCAATGAATGAAATAAAGTAACAGTCAAAGGTCAAAAAGTGTAAAAGCAAGGCATCAGAGTGGTTCCCTACTCCCCAGGTAGCTCACACTCAGCAACAGACATACGACCAACAGCACTCAAGAGTCTTTGAAGGTGTATGGGAAACTGATAAATACTAGCAGCTCATGAAAGTGTGATAGAACCAGGGAGACTAAAGTATTCCCACAGTTGTCAGAATTCCTCAGCAATCTTCCAAATTTCTGTCCAGCTTTACCCAGAGATACTTGCTTCCTGTTGATACCACATCACTAACATCCGCAGATGGAGTTTCCTACCAGATCAGGGAAGACTCAGTGCCTGTGTGCCAGGCATCAATATTAGCCCCAGATGCCCATGGGCACATCTTAATTGAATTTATTCCTGCTTGAATTCCTCTTTTTACTGACCAGTATTTGAGACTGGAAAGTAGGTGAAGTAGACCTTTAATTTGACATAATACAGCCATTGTTATGTTCATATGAACGAGTGTGCTCAAACATTCAAAGAAAAGTTTTGTTACTCTCAACTGTAAGAAGTCTGAGCAGATTGGACTTAGATACCTATGCTTTTAGTGTTGTTATTCAGTCTTACGTCTTCTTGGCATATTAGCTTGTTATGTTTTGATTAGGCATGGAAAAAGATGAATGACTATAAAATATATACAGAACACTTTTTATACAATTACATTTCTGTGTCCCTTTCTTTCTAATTTGATTAAAACAGTGTGTTTTCTCATTTCCATTTCCATTAATCAATAAAGCTGCTTCGCAGGGTAGTATTTCAATCAATGAATAAAGACCCATATTCCTGCATACTGAACATTTTATTTACTTGCTCTATGAATATTATGCAATTTTCTTCTGTATGCTGTCAGAAAGTATCATACTATCTGATTTTCTACAAAATACTCTTCAAGAAATGTTTTAATTAGGTAAGAGAAGAGAAAAAAAATTAGTTATCTACCTATATACATGATCTTTATTGATAGGCAAGAGCAAACAGGCTGAAACTGTTTCACTGGATGCCAGGATTTTGTAATGACTGCGTTTATCACCCAGTCCTGAGGCCGCACAGTTTACTAGCATTTCCTGTGAGTCTTGAGGCTATCAAAATCAAATTGATCGTGTCAAGAGCATGCTCCAGTTGCCAGTGTGATCAGGTTTTGTCAAGGGGATATACACTTAAATGTATATTCCATTACATTCCATTACTGAGGGCCCCATTCTCTATCTCTTTTTCTTTTGTCTATTTCAGAGTAATTTGTAAAACACACTGAGTGCAAAGCCTACCACAGTTCTAGAAAAATACCCCATTAAGGCCTATCACAGCTCTGAACAAATACTCCACATATTAAATTGTTAGCTTTTCTGGTTTGTTCCTTTCTTTGATTCTAATTGAGCATGTGCAACCAAAGTAGAGCCAATGAATCAGATTAGGCATGCAAAGCAGCCAATGTCAAGATTGTTCAAATCAAAAATAATCCTAGTCATTCAGTCAGTAGAGCTTTGATTCATTTTAGTAGTGACAGGATTAGACATCCAAAATTACAAACCACAGTGTAAGAAGGCATAACTTGTCAACTCAGAGGTAATAATTATAAAAATATTATGGAGCAGTGCACAGTAAAGGTGCTCCCCTAACAGAGGATATTTCTCATCAGCAGATATTGGTAAAAAGGTTTAATCCAAAGGATGATCACTTCCAGCCATCAGAAAACTTTAAAGAAGTATTTCAGGAAACAGGTAGGAGGTCTCCTATGAAATCAGATGTGTGATTTGGCTCAGTAGGAAGGAAAAACTGCCTTTCTACATTAAGTTTTAAAAATGGCCTGGAATCGACATCCCTTTCCCAGAAATTCCAGGAAATGTGTTCATTTAGACCCAAATACAAACCAGAGCTCTATATTTGCTGTGCAGTATGAATACTTGAATAATTTATTATTTCTTGGTTGCAAGCTTCTTGGGATATTGTGGTTAGATATTTGGTGGTCCTTTGGTCATTACTTGTCTGAATGCTCTTCTTGTGCTAATGGGTCTGCTTGACATCGAGTTCTTGGACAGTAATGATGATTTATGTTTCTGGTGCTCTTCTTAGCATCTGGGAACTGAGAGCTTCTATCTCTCTGTCGTGCCATGGTTAATAATAGCAATAATAGCTTAGTTAAGTATGTGAGAAGATGACAGTAGAGTGAAACATATGTTGATATTAAATAACCTGATTTTTCTAAGCAGTGCTGTTGTGGAACTCAGGTTTTTGCTCTTTGTGATACTTGTTCAAACACAGCTAGTTCTGAAGTAAAACAGTTCATTCTAAATAATGGACAATGCCTTTGGAACTCAGTGCAATGTATTGTCTGGAAGGAGAATTTTTAAGATAAAATAAAATTTCTAGCAATTTGGTAAAAGGTGTGCAACCCATAGCAATGTGATCTGCTGAGCTGTCTGTGTAAAAAGAAACTCTTGTAGTCCTGAAGACCTGGACAAAGGAGTGAGCAAAACTAAACTGGACATACACAAGTCCATGAGGAGTTGGACAATGTCATTGAGTGGCCTCTCTCAATTATCTTTAAAAAGTCATGGTGATACATGGAGATTCCTGAGGACTGGAAGAAAGCAAGGTCATTCTTACCTTCAAGAAGGAAGATCTTTAGAACTACAGGCTGGTTAGCTTCACGTCTGTCCAAGGTAGGGTGATGGAGTATATAGATCTGGAAACTATTTCCAAATTTATTAAGGACAGAAGGTGATTTGGAACAATCAGCATAGATTTAAAAGGTGGAAATCACACCTGACCAACCACATAGCCTTCTGTGACAAGATGACTAGCTTGGTAGATGAGTGTAGAGCAGTGAATGTTGTTTGTCTTGACGCTTGTGTTTCAATTTTCATCATTGTCTACCTAACCTTGACAAGCTGATGAAGAGTAGGCTAGATATGTGGATGGTGAAGTGGGTTGAAAACTGGCTGAAATGTTGAGCTCAAAGGGCTATGATCAGTGGCAAAAGTTCAGCTGGAGGCCAATCAATAGGTAGGTAACCTGATAGATAAGCATACATGTTCTGCTGGAGTAAGTTAAATAACCAGCAGAACTTTTTCAAAGTTTGATAACAAAATTCAGTTTCTTCATAACATATGCTGTCAACATTACAAATTTTTACTGCTATTTTTCCATCTATCTTTCTAAATTTTGCACAAAAATTCAATGTTCACAAGATCATGAACTAGAAATTATTCATTGTCACAGTATTACTGTCAAAAGTGGAGATGGATCATGTTTTGTACCTAGGCTGTAGAGATTCAGAGAACAAAAAAGGAAAGAAATTTGAATAAAATAAGGGACTGAAAAGCAATCATAAAGCGCTCCCTAAAAAACTGATCTCTGGGAACAGCAGTTTTGAATAGGAATTTAAGGGGATGATTTCTAAAATTCACAAGCTCCTGCTTCTTTGTATGTTTCTGTGCAAGCAAAATCTGCAAAACTGTATCAAGCAAAAAGCATTTTAAAAAAAGCATTGAGAAAACTGGTGGATGGGACACTATCCAAATTCTTCATTTCTTAACTATTCAAACTGCCAGGTAAGAGCAGTCTTTGACTGTATTACCCATGGTAGTCACACACCAGAGAAATGGAACCTAAATAAAATAAATTATTAACCTACATGTTGCCCAAGGCTTGTTTTTGGTATTGTTTTGCGTGTCCACTGTTTTAATTACTGTTAGTGGGGAAGGAAATCTATTTTTCTACTCAGCTTTATTCTGCCTATTTGTTATTTATTTTGACAGTAGAGCAAAGATTACAGAAGTGCAAAGGAAAGCTAAAAAGAAATCCAGAAGTTTTGTACTCGTAGGCCTCTATTTCACTGTCCTATGTGAAATAAAATATCTCTGATTCAGCAGTTATTCTCAAAACTCCTGTGAGAAACCAACCATACAACGATTTCAACATTCTTTTAGGATCAAGGACACATCTTTCCTGTCACAGGTGGGGAAAGAGCAGACTAAACATAGGAACATCAATATGGCAAAATTAATTCCTGCCATGAAAAATACTAATAGAGTTACAATAAAGGTCAGTTAGTGTTCCTTCATTTTGTACTACAGGATAGTGTAATAAAATCCATTTAAATATCTACTTTGTGAATGAATGTGTTGTTTAAAGGAGGAATTTAACTTACTGTTTTTAAAAATCCTGTCTTCATGGTGCTCAAGAAATAAAAAGATACAGATTTTTTACTTTCAAAAAATGTGTACGTTGATGACAATAAATTCTTCCACACTTCCCTCCATTCTTGTTCTGTTTAAGCAACATTTGTGGGCTCAGCTTAAGACCAGCTGGTGGCAGAATGCTAGTAAACTTGACATCATAATTTTTCAACATATAGCCATTTGAAATGGACATCCTCAGCATTCTATATTTTAAGCCTACATTCATCAAAAGTCTAGTTCAAAATATAGTTACTTAGTGCACTTCACTGAGACAAAGAAATAATTCATTCTGCCTGGGGACCAGCATGTATGGGAAACGTCAAATTTCCATCAAAAGGTGGCTTTCTATTTCTGCTGAGCTTAATTTATATGCCATGAGGTTTTACACTTGAAAATGTTGGCATGAGATCTCACAGGTACAAATAAAGCAAGATTAATGCTTCCTTGTTTTCTAGTGAATAGTAAAGCATGCACTACCGACTTGCATTTAAAATGAATTGCCAATAAAGTAGATTGGGAATTGCAATTAGTTACTTAATGTGAGTAGGTAGTTAAAATATCTTTAGGAGAATTGAAGTGTAAATGAAGCTATGTGCTATTCTGTTAACCTGTGCTTTCATTCATTTCATTAGCATGGCATTTCAACATCCATATGGAACTAGGTGGTTTAAAAACCCACCATCATCATCCAACATGCACAACATCACAGCTGTTCCCGCTTATGTAAGAGGTTTAGGAATTTTGTCTTCAAGATCCAGTAGTGCTTAAGATTCAGGCAGTAGCTTTCATACCTTTCAGCAAATTAACAGCATGGGTTTTGTACAATAGATAGGAATGTTCAGGTCTGGGCCAATATAGGTGTCTGTTTCAGGGTGATCTAAATATCTCTAAATGCCCAGTGACTGTATTGGCTACCTTGCTGACATACATGTACCTGAATTTTGATGTCTCCAAACCCCACCCTCAATCTCTCTATTTGTTAAATGGAAACATGCTTGAAGACTTGTGAGTACAAGGTTCCAGGAAGAAATAAGGAGTAATAACAATCAAGTTTCACCTTAGTTCTGACTTAATTCAAAGTATATTCAAGAGCTGTATTATAGCATATGGCAGCATGCACTATTGTCACTATAACTGGTGACAAGCAGTGACCTTTCATGCTTTTAACCTGTCTTCTTTCTCTAATAATTTTCTGTATGCGATACTGCACCAAAATAATTGAGAAAGGACTTGGACTCTAAGTCCCTGACTGTTAAAAAGCATCCACTACCTCCTAAGAGTCCCAGTGTGACAAACCAAGTGCCTAGCAGCTTTGAAAACATACCCATTATTAACTTCTTAAAATAACATACAAAATCAATTTTAAAAAAAAGCATTAATATCTAACTGTGATTCTCTACTTACAGTGGGTTATTTGCACTACTGCGTAAACAGACTTCTCTATGTTACTCACCTGAGGGAAATCGCACTGGCATTGGGAGTGAAGAAACTGGGGTTCTTTAGCGTAACTTGAGGACCTTGGTAGTCTGGAGCCCAGATTGCTATGCACAACCAAATGCTGAACCATGATGCTTGCATGTTATAAATTGTTGAAGCCATGTGTGCTCTAACTTTTAATAAGGCTGTATAGCAGTTGAACTGACAGATTTATAAGCTTCTAATAGATACTTTATGTTCCTTCATTGCAGCTTGAATATTCTGACCTTGACATGATACACTGCAGCCCACTTAGGCTTATTTTTTCCACCAAAAATGAAAGATGGTTGGATGGCAAAGGCATCTGCATCGTAGATTTTTAACATAAAGTGAGAAGAAACCTAAAGTGTGATCATAAGATATACTGTGTTATATTTCTGGTACTGTTTTATAAACAATAGCATGACAAGAGAATCTCAACACTCAGCTATTACCAACATGGAACAGGTATATATGGAAAGATATACATTAGTATTTGGCCCCAGAGGTGTGAACTCAAGGAAACATAGCTAATAGATTTAATAGATGGTTATGTCGTTATAGCAGTGGTCCTAGAGACTATATATATTAGATAAAGCCTCTTCCCTTCCTCCATCTGAAGAAAACATTGAATAGAGAAAAAAAATATTAAGGAGGTATCCTGAGACAACATAAAAAAACCCTAGTAATGCTCCTCCTTGTGTCTTTAAACCTGATATATAGTAGATCCGGTTTTCATAAGATCTGTTTTTAGCTGTGATTAACATCTGTAGTTGAAAAGAGAAGCTCTTCTCACACTATTTTAATCTCTGCACTTAGATTCTAAGCAATTTGTTTGTGTCTACATTTGAATAAGGAAAAGTAATCCTGGAGTTGGCCAGGACTGTCATTTACAAATGACTGTCCATTACACATACAAAAGAAGTTATAAATAACTTGGTCACTATTAGAATACAGAGAATTACAACCTTTTTATTTTAGGTTGATGAGCTGATAATTATATATTTCTTTCTTCAACTGATGGCTCAGGGGATAAACATAATATCAGTTATTTACTTAAACAATTAGGAAATTGTTCAATTTATGCTCTAATTGAGTAAATTACACTTGCTGAGGTCTAAAGAATTTTCATTATCACCTGTGTGAAAACAACACCTGTCTTATTACCTACATCTGTATTTTTTCTATTTTAACACCATAATTAGCAGTTCTGTGTATACCACTAAAATGAAATTGCAATAATTTCCAAGTTTTAAGCATGTTTTATGTTTGAATGTATGCCAGCAACTACAACATTCAGTAAGTCCCATTTTATGCTAGTTTAATCTATTTTCCTTTCAGAGTTACAGTTCAAAAAAATACATAGACGTAATTCAATATCTAGAGTAAAACCCTGGAAGTAGCAGCAAAACAAAAATATTTTCTTAGAAAGAAATAAAATATCCAAAGTAATTTCTCTAAAAAAATTTAAAACTTCATTTTTAGAGGACAGATATAATATCAAGTGTGATGTACCAAGTTAAAAATAGACGTCTTAAAGTTACATCATGACATATGTTTAATGGATATTGCTGTCAGGTCTATTTATATAACAAATGCTATAGGGCAGGTATCTTGCACATTGGAATAACAGACTATCTTCTGGATTTTCCCTTCAGTGTTAATATAGTAAACACAAAAATAAACTGAACTGTATTCATCTGGCTGAAAATGGACTTTTTATGTGTCTCTGTGTATTTCAGGTTAACTCTACCAGTTATCTAGCCTTGGACCACTAAAATGGTTTCTATTGGCACTCTTGCTGCATGGAGAAAGAGCAGTAAATTAATTTCCATTTAAATAGGATGGGCTTTTTCCTTTACAAAACATGTAAAGGAAAAAATATTCAAAGTGATTTTTTTTTTAATCTGTTCAACATTTTTATAACTCACACAATTCTCATGTTTGAGAGGCAAGCAAGTATAGTTTCTATTCCAAAGTTGACAGTTTTGTCATCATTCTCAGCTAACTCAATATCTTCTTCTGTTCATAACCAGATCCATTAAGGCCACCCTACACTGGAAACTCACAGAGTGGTGCATGAACCACATGGGAGTCCCTGAAGACATCTGAAGAGTAACAGCAGTCATTGGTCTAAAATAATAGGGATTCAGCAGTCTACACAACTTATATCTCAGCTTTATATTCCAATGTATGTATTGCATATACTGACTCTCCCTACTTCTGGTGTGAATGGGACTTTTTAGGTGTGCAGATTAAGAAAGGAGACTGAGAGCAATAGGTAGCAGAAGAATATAAAAGATCTGACAGGTGTCTGATGTCTTTTGAGGCCACTTCTGAGAGAGGACTTGAGGGAACATATTACTTCTGCATGTCTCATGGTCAATTAAAATTATATTTTCCTTTTACTTGTTTGAAATATCTGAGCTCCTCAAGTGTAAATTTTCAGCAGCTACGGGTAACTGGAAGCTGTAACTCCCACTGTGTTTAACTGACCATGTTATTTTCTGGTATAATACCACTGATTTTCGTAGGAATTCTGCTTGAGGACCTGAAGACTAAGTGTAAGCATGACCTAAATTTCAGTGAAATACAAGATAAAGAAAATTAAATCTGTAAGTAATTTTTAAACTTGTGGAAAATGTGTATCAGCAAAAAGTCTTTTAGTAGATTTAGCTATTAAAAAGTAGGAATAATAGTTTAGAACTAGAATCAAGGTTGTGTTTATTGGCACTATTTTCTATAATGGGGAAATTCTTCTTTCAACTGTGTCCTAATTTACATTCTATTTTGTATTTGCATATGCTAAAAGATGCTGAGCATAACGTCTTTCACAATGCTCTTCTTTGCAATGATCTTTTGGTTCCCAGTCAGGATCTTTTAAGTATTGCAGCAATGATCATGACTTGACATAGAGGTGCACTGTTCAGAAAACTATCAAGAAAGCAAGTTATTCTAAAGATTGTGTTGAATTAAGTTGATTTTCTTAGTAACTCTGCCACCTGCAGCACTAAAGAACAGATGTCTCCATGATGGACAGGTCAAACATAGTTTTTCATAATCTGCCCACAGCTGTTCTTTCTTTTCCTAGTGAATTAACCACTTCATTGCTGTTCATTCATGCATGTGTCATTGTAGTTTTAAGGAGAATGTGTATTCACTGAATGGAAAATGTAGCTTGAAGGTCTAGTCTTACTGAATCAGCCTCATTATCCTGAACCTACTCATATGTCTTTTAGTACTGAAGGAACTACTTATGCCTTTCACTATATGTATATGTGAGAACACATAATGTTACTTAAGGGAAAAAATTAGAATTTTGAATAATCAGTGTTGGCAAGATCATAAGCAAAGGTAACAATGTTGGGGGGTTTTTTGGTTGTGGGTTTTTTTTGTTTGTTTGTAACATAACCCATATACCCTATAAGTTTGAACACACAAAGCAAGTTAAAAGAAATTTTAGGTGATGAAAATGAGACTTATAATATAGCTGGGTTTTTTTTTTTTTTTTTCCCTCCCCAGTGTCAATAGTGAAGAAAACTGAGAGCACATATTAAGGTTATGAGGTAATCTAAAACTGAATATAATCTGCATGCCAGAAAATGTAACTTAATACGTATTAGCAACAGAGACCACTGTGTGGGTTATAAAATACAGTTCTATGTATCACTTGGACCAGATGTTGGTTGAGTATCCATCTCTAATTCACGTTCATTGTAGTCATATTAATATAAGAAATGATCTATTACATTATAGAATGTTTGCACATCAACTAAGAAGGCTAGTTTTACAGTTCCAGACATAATATGTTAAATAAAAAAATTAAATTAAAGTCCTTAAGCAATGAGAAGTGACTAATTCAGTGTTCCAGGAGGTTCCAGCTGTGACTTTGCTCTCTCCTGAAGATTATACATTAATTCTAGGATGCTTGTCATAAGAAAATGGTTAAGAATTTTTTGATAAATTCTTTGAAGTCTTTACAATTAAACCTATTTTATTTCTTCACTTTCAAATTAACTTTCAAAATATTTAACGTGCAACATATTTTTTAAAATGTATTGAGGTTTTGAAGGCTTCAGTTTTTTAAATTTATATCCATTTCTAATTACTAAAATTACTGAAGGAAAGTAATGATCATTCAGAAATTTCTGATTTTTAATGTGTATGATGGGATGTAAAGTCTTTCTTATACTAAAAGATGTGGTTGCAAAATGTTGTTTAGTTTTCTTTAAAAACAAATCATCTATTAGACTTCAAAAGTAAAAGGAACCAGGCTCAGGAATATTTCATTTCTTGGTTTCCTACTTACAACAGAGATCACAAGTTCTCATTAGTGGGTTTTTCTGCAAGCTTTCCTACTGTACAAACTGGAAAGTTTCCATAGAATTTGTATGAAATGCTTCAATTAAGAAAAAAAGTCTTTCTCCTCACCTGACCTGGCCAAGAGAATATGTTAGATAAAATGTTAATCTCTCCGTCTTATACTGGGCTTCTTGGCTTAACTGCTGCTGTCTTGATGTTCCAACTTTTAATAGAACCTGAATCCTGCCAAAGGCCTGCTGGTCATTCCTCATCTTCTTTGTGATAACTATGTGCAACCGGTGAGAGGTCATGAGGTCAACTGTCAATAATGCAAAGATAATAACTGATTGAATGTCTCCTTCTCAAATTGTATACCTGAGCTCCTTTTCACAGATTTAGGCAAATATTTATTGTACCTGAAGTGGAACAGTCAGTCATCTTCAAACTAAACTCTCAGTGCTCTGTAATGCTTGCGTTTCTCTAACGAACATGAGATGTGATATTGTTAGCACAAAACGGGTAGCATTGAAACCATCCAGTTACGGTCTCTTCACACAGCTTCCTTCTGAGGAGCCACCACCCTGTGATGTACTGAAATACTGACAAGACACAGTGAAAGCATGTCTGGTTGAGGTGTACTTTATCAACAAGCTTCTTGCTGGATCTACCTCACATTTAAACAGTCACTTTCCGTATATTATCACTTAACCAAAGCAAAATGCTTTGGCTGCATATATGAATGTACTTCTCCTCCTCATGGAAGACATAAGGAAAGACAGTAACTTTAGTTCATGGATTACTGTCCGTTCAAATTTCAGAGTCCTTGTCGACCAGTACATAAGTGTCTTTGTGACTCTTCAAAAAACTCTGAGAAATAAAACGTCAGATAATTTTATCATTATCTTTCTGCAGACTGTTTTATTAAAACAATATGTTTGCAAAAGTATAATACTTTTACTTTATCTAAAACTTCAGAAAACAGCAGACCTTTCTGCCTCCATGTTATTATTTACAATGGAAATGATCATCACTATACCATTACCATAACAGTACTCCTGCACAAGGACCCAATGCTTTCTGATTGAGATCACTGTGAAATTAGCAGAGAATTCAATGAGAGCAGTAACAAATCCAAATAACAGAGTAAATTAAAACCAAAGAACCCCAAATAGTACTTCTATTATGACAAAGAACAGTACAGGAAAAAGATTTCCTGTGGCATTAGCTGAATCACCAGTGTGTTGCTTCATTACCCAAACTGATGGACTTACAGAGAAAATAAGACGGACTGTCTACTGCTGTATTTTATGTTTAAAGAGAGAGATCTTTTAAGGTAATTCACAAATTTTCCATTTGTATGTAAGCAGTGATTTTTTTTTTTTCAGTGTAACTCAGGGAAGAAGTGGCTTGAGTTCAAGCTGTAATTAAAATGTTTCTTTTTTCATCTTTAGTATAGCCCACAGTGAATCTGAAGCAACAGCAAGCCTGTTAAACAGGATAAAATATGGTAACATATACTTTTTCTGACAAGCAGTTTACCAGTTTTCATAATCTCATATAAATAAACCCAGAAATCTGTGCCAAGGCTTGTGGACTCTCTAATGGAATGTGAAATCTTCCAGCAGGAGTAAGCAAGCATGATAAGGCAATTAATGCTATCGCTGTCTTTGTTGACAATTGCCAAGTAAGATATAAAGAACAAATTATTCCAGGTAACTCATTCGTAGAAAGATCAAGGATTCTTGTGTTTCCATTTAGCCTAGCTGAATATGATTATCTGCATTTAGAAAAAGGCCATGCAACTGAAATGAGCAACTCCTTTCATAAGCTCTATTTTAGCAACAACTCAGGAGTGGGTATTTTAGATTGAAAAATTAAATTATAAGAGAAATAAATTTAATTATCTTGCCTATGTTACATTTTGTGAGAACAAGATAAATATATGGCTTTTTTACACTTTTGTATGCACACAAACAAAAAAAGTTGAGTAGCTCTTGGCAAATGTTGGTTCTCACTCAGTCCTACTTAAAACAATTTTTTTTATTCATTTCAGGGGAATTACATTTAGTCTTGAAAATCTTTCATGGAGTAAGAAAAAATACATTTATTACAACACATTGAACTATCTTCTCTGATGTAAACTGGTTTATGCTGACTAATTCTTGATTACTCTCCCAGAGGGTGTGAAACCTGTCCACTTTAGGACTGACCACAAGGAGGTCACTGCAACACAGTCTGTATTTATTTATCTGTACAAAGTCCTACTTAATATAGTTGTCAAAAATACACTAACTGACTTAAAATACAATTGGTTACAGTTTGTTTGCTTGTTTATTCTAATATTCACTATCTCTGAATAAACACCGAGACTTTTTTTCAAATACCTCATTGCCCAAAGCAGTGAGAGTAGTTAGTTTAGAGCAGTGTTTCCATTGTTGCTCTCACTAATATTTCGTGTTTTCACTATGGTAGGTAAATAATTTAGCCCCTTTTAAAGGGTCTAATGCAATTAATTCAGTCTAATGGTAAGTTTGAACTGAGTTTCTGTAAAGGGAAGATTTGTTTGTGTGGACTAAAGGTTTACAGTATTTTGTCCACACGTATTCACAACAGTTCTTCAGTAATAATGGTTCAGTGGAGAGATGAAGCTTTCAACATATTAGGTCTAAAATGACTTCTGGATTGATTCCGATTTATTCCTGACTAATAACTGGACAGTTCACTCAATTACAATAGAAGATAAATATATTCAATGTATGGCAATATAATTATTATTGCTATTTCTTAATCCAGTCTTCCAACACATCTAATTAGAATTAATTATATTTCATTGATTTTTAAGGGTGGAGCTACTTAGGAAATTTTCTGGTTGTGCTGAGAAATATGTTAATTCATCTCAACTATATTTTGTTTTAATTTAATCTGTGTTATAGTCCCTTTATGATGTAAAATGGATTGATTACTCTGAAAATACTCCATTATTCTGATTTTTATTTTTTAATCAGATCATAAACTCATAAAATTTAAAGGTGAGTTTCCTCCAATTTCCAGATGTCTGCATACCTGACTATCCTCGAGGTTGTATTGCTTAAGGGATCTTTGTGGGTTTGGCTCTTCCATTTCTGTATTTCACAACACTTGGCAGACAGTTTTACTGTGGTTCTGTTTTGTTTTGTAATTGGGCAGAGTGGCTACAGCAAATCTTGTAACCAATATGTTCAAAGGTTAACAAAATACACAAAGCTCACTCTTGCTGTCAGAAGAACTTCTCAGCATCCCATCTGCCTCAAAGCTCTTGTGAATTTAGTTTCCTCTAATTTTTAACAGACTTTGGGAGAAAGTGGCTTACTTTAAAATGCATTTGTTCAAACTGCATTTTGGGGTTCCATGCAGAACTCGGAGGTTGCAACACAAGAATCTACTCAGATGGGATAAACCTTTCAAGTTGCCTCTTTCCATGTCTGCTTAAGGAAGGAAAAGAAGGTGGGGTACTGAAGGCTTACACCTTGGGAGGGCTCCTGTGACCACAGGAAACACACAAAGAAGTATTTTCGCTAACCTCACTCTCTGCTTCCTTCTTTCAAACAAAATGGAGGTCACACTCTGATCCCACATGCCAGATCATCCAGCTGTTTCCTATAAAATTAATAAGACCAGTTCTTGGCTGGGTAGAAGTGTGAGCTTGTTCATCATTCCTGTTGTCTATGAGGTTCACAGTGTGTCAGATCTTGCAAAGCTGACCCTAGTTTTAAGGAAAGTGTAATCTTCTTCGGTGTTAATGTGACCACTTTTAATAACTTTAAATTTAGAGAGATTAAAGAGATCTTTAATATTTTTAAATAACTATTTTTACTCTTGCTAGTAAACCCTGATGGCTTTTGCCAGCTATTCATTCCCAAGGAGACAATATGAACAGATAAATATTCTCATAGAAGGACACAGAAGCACACCAAACTCTAGCACACCACTTCCCTACCATGTCATTTCCCATTGTACAGGGAGAACTTCACTAAATATGAATTTTTGTTTAGTTCAATTTTGAACAAAATAAATCATAATGCTCTTTGCAGTTTAGCCTGTGTGAAAATTCAGATGACTGCCAGCATTTAACGGGATTCATAACATTTAACATCATCAATACCCCAAGCTACTGACTAATCTTAAATTCTGTACTAGACTGATTTTTATATTTTCAAGAGGCTAGGACTTGATCAGCCATTCCAGCTCTGATCTTATTATTTTATTCAATAATAGTTAACTTAAAAATATTCAATGTATTTTTTCAACCTTGCTCACATCTCGTGCTTATCTGATGATTTCATAAAGAAAATATATATGCTGCACATTTGATACAAAATGTTTAACAAGCCATGGTTCTCTCTTTTGAGAAATTAAGAAAAAAACCTGCTTCTAATTAATGTCAGTACTTTGATGAATTTGGCACCACTACCTCATGTTGATCCTGGCAACATTTATCCACAAAAATGGATATATAAACTATAATAAATTCAATCCTAACTTTTCCTTGTATTATTTATTTACATTATGGTAGTATCTAGAAACTCTAATCAGGACCATACAAGTATTAAATGAGATATTTATATGAAATATTTCAATTAAAAGAGTCTATGTACTGAGTAAATACTTAAATGAGGAAGGAAAGAAGGGGAGGAAGACAATGTTTGGGAAGTGCAGTCACTGGCTTCTGTCACACAGAATGCCCATGGACAAGGAAAGAAAGATCTCAGCCTGAAATTTCCATGTAGTTCTCCATCAACCAGGCTATGTTCTTAAATCAATAAAATATCAGTTATGGGCAACCTGGTCATCAAAACCCCATGCCTTAAATTTAGCACCATGGATATCAGTAAGAACTTTGTTGATGACTTTCAATAAAAGAATTGGATACAAAAAAAGTTATAATTCATAGAGATCTCCTAGAATATTTAAAAGACTTTTACTTAGTATTTTAAATAATTTATTCTTAAGAAACACATGTCCTGTTGCACAGAGACAGCAAGGTGCAAATCAGCAAAGAACTAGAACTTAAATTCCACAGGTCTCCCAATTCCCACACATAACTTTGAGGAGCGTGGAAGCAGTAGATCCATATTTTCATAAAGCTGTACCTAAACAAGCAAACCTATTAAGCTACTGAATGAACACCCGGCAACTCACATTATTCACATATTTCTGCCTACGTTGTACCTCTTATGGCTGTGCAAACTGTAATTGTTTCTGTTACCACAGACTCAGGAGTGGCTTACTTACCTTCTGATATTCCCATTCAATATGAGAAGTATTCTGTTGTGACTTTGGATCACTTTTTATTTCTGTGGTGATGTATGCTGAGCAAATAAAAGAGCAGTTAATAGTGTAAGACATTTGGAACATGTTTCCAGAAGAGAGAAGCAATGTATCACAATTAACAGCTCATACTGAGCCTTTCACTGCCCTCCAGACCTTGATAGATTGTTCCTCATGGCTTTGTTCTCCCTAAAGAAAGAACTGGTATACATCAGCTGAATCAACCTTCTGACATATCTTATATGGTTGTGTGTCAAACAAGAAATGTTGAAAAATAGCCTAAATTACTGTCTTAAAGTACTTGCAGTTTGCATTAGCTCTTTAAACAGATGTGTTGCTGCTAGTGTTACTTTTATTTTTGTCACATTTCTGTTTACACAAACTGATATTTAACTGGAATTCATGCTGGGCATCCATTAATGCCTGTTCATATAATCCAAAACCATAACAGATGTTATTAGTCCTCCAAAAGGATTAGGGATTTTTTTTTTTTAATTATTTTTTGTCATAGACAAAAATTTCATACTAGTCTGGGCAACAAACCCATTAAGAAACCAAACTGATCCATACAGCCATGAAAACCTGAGAGGGATAATGCAGTTATATGTGGTTGTAAGTAGTGTTATATATTCTGTCTGTATAAATATAAGACTTATACTATAAAGAATTACAAATTTTAAAGTATTTTTTCTACTTTTATCATTCTCCTGATGAGAAATAATGATCTGACAACTGCTGTGCAGTCAGAGAAAGCTCTCTGTCTGTCACGTGTTAGCTACAGTATTTGCCACAGTGTGTAGTTACTAGCATAGGTGGAAGAAATCACAGCCCTTAACTTTAGGAGCCCGACCTCAACGATTAGGCTTTCTACACTCTGTAAAAAATTAGGATATTTTCAAGGGGCTATTCAGAATACCTGTATTAGGCAGCAATTGGGATTTCCACTTCAATTCTTTGAATCACCTCTAAATGTAACTTTGTTAACTGTATGTGGTTCTAAAAGTCCTCAGGCTTGGCAATGTGAACATCCCTTTTCTGCTGCTGCTTACTGTTTCAGTGAGGCTGAAGAGAACTAACCGTGAATGAATCTGTTAAATCTCATGCATGTAGTTTATAGACACTATATAATACGGTTACAGTTTAAGCAACTGTGGGTAAGTGTGAAAGTTTTTCTGAGTGGCTACGTTTAGAAGATATGTATGTAATCATTATTCAAGGTTTCATTTCTCTGATTTGACATTCATGTCCTTCATAGACTTATCTACGTTATGGAAACTCATGGAGCTGTACTGAATTCACAAACTGATTTTGCTCAGGCCACTAGTAAGCATGAGAATTAGTGCACATCTTTGAGATGTTGCTAACCTTGATGCAGACTCACAAAAGAATGCAGTAAATGTTTATCTGTTCATCTATACATACTCATACATATATTGTCATGAAAACATTCAATTTCATTCGTTTTCATAGCAACAAAAATATTTCTGGACAACAAATGTTTGAAGAACTTTAATATCTAAATTTAAAAATTCATTGTAAATCTCATGTTCATCGGTGTGTAAATCTAGGAAGTGTTGTCAAGCTGTACATTGAAAGCATATATTCAATAAAAATTGATACTTCTGAGTTCTGAATAATGAAATACCTGCAAAAACTTCCCAAGTATCTGCTGGATGAATTCTGGGAAAAAACAAACAAACAAACAAAAAAAACCACCAACCACAAGAAAAAAAAAAAAAACGAACAACCAACACAAGAACAAAAAGCTATCATTCACAGATTCACAGAGTGGAAGGGATTGGAAGGGACCTCTAGAGATCATCTAGTCAAAAAGTTTCAACAAATTATGTATATAAGTTAAATTATTCATAATTAATATACATCTGCTACATGATATTTCACAAGCAAGAAAGAACTACTGAAGGTATTGAGGTAAACGAACACACTAAAGTTACTGAACAAGCTGAAGCAATAGAACTGTGTAATCAAAAATGCTTAGTCTGAGAAAAAATATACAACTCCTGTTGAGTGGAGTTTAGTGGGGTTTAGTGCAAACCTAGGGTCCCAAAAAAGCACAGTACTGTAGAGTTTCAGAGAAAGACATTAACCAGTTCAAAAAGGTGGTAAAAAAATCAGTACTAAAACGTATGACATTACTGTAGGAAAAATGTTTTTGTCTATTTTGGGACTTGAAATAAGCTGTACAAGAATTTTTCCCCCTCTATGCTAGTAAACCAGCACCATCTAACACCAAATGTAATTAGTTACAAATTGCATGTTACAAGTTAATTAAACTTCCTTGCCTCTCTGCTGCTTAAGCAACATGTAGATTCTTTTATGTACTTGCCAATTAGTGCATGGGGATTCTGCTTTCTAATTGGATAAAAAAGTAATAAACTGAGCAGTGTGCTGTTGATATCCGGAATTGACTTTGTTAAAAAAATAGTGGAGACAGGTTTAATGCTTCAAATATTTATCTCAATTGAAATTGATTAAAACAATTTGAAGTTCCATTAGATATAGATACAATCCTTTTGTTAACAAAGTCCATCTGGTCTAAGAAAGAAAATTAAGATTCACTAATTGAAATTTGGAAGCTTTTTTCCAAACATGCATAATTCATACTGACAGAAAACAGAAGCTGCTATTCACCACAAACTGTCAACTAGATGAATGTTTCATTTAGATGGAATTTAAGATTTCACCCAACAAGAATCTACAAAAGCTTATAGTAAGTCACAGTCTGAGAAAAGAAAATATGTCCTCTTTCTACTGGTGCAGTATTAAAATCTTCTCTTTTTAACTGTGAAGCTATCTTAATGTTAAATGGTACCACATTTGACTGCTCATTGCCAGTATTGGAAGGACTTTTCTAGGCCATGAACGTTATTCAGCTATGCAATCCTGAAAATTTAATAGCCAATGATTTTCCCTTTTTAACTTGTCATATAATTACAGAATGCTGCTTTTATGTCAGGATGTAATTCCGTTTTAGAGGGGTGTTACATGTAAGTAACTTTTTCTTCCCTCCTGCCCCATACTGTGTCCTCAAAAAATGATCTCAGGTCAGATCATTTATTCAATCTACAAAGTGATGCCATAAACGGTTGAATTAAAACAGCTGAGCAGATGGCAAACTCTGTTCCCAGTGAAGACTGGGAACAAGTAGGTGCAGAGAAGATGGGCCAGGAAATTTTAGGACATTGTGGCTACCACACACACTTCACATTTTAGGACTAAGGCAACAGGGACATCAGCATAAATCTTCTCTACTTCAGCTCTCAACCCAACCCTGGGACAGCCGCAGGTGACCTCTTCCAGGTATGCTTTTTACCTTTATTCACCATTTCTGAGCAGTTTCTTTATTGTCTTGACATTTTTGAAACATGAATTAAATTATTACTTTTTCCTGATAAAATGTAACAAGCACCTTGCCACATCATGTTCAGCTCAAAAGAATTTTTAGCTTTTGATGGATCTTTGCCTGCATAAATATGCACAAAATAATGAAAATTCGGTCTCCATGGAAGACAATGGCAATTGCATCACTGATTTCAGTGGTGTTATGTATTTTGTTTCCCTTACACCATCCACTGCTCCTGAAAAAACAAAACCAAATAAATCAGATCTGAAACATAGTTACCAAGTGGTGATGAGGGGAAGAAAGTGGTAAAAGAGATGCTATAATCGAATTTTTCCTTTCTGTATTACAGTATGCTCTGCATGTATTTTGTATTAAGAGAGAGCTGTGCTGAGCTGAGGTAAATAATCTCTCAAGTCAGTGTACTTAGGCAAGAAAAAATCAAAGCCATAGCACTCTGAAGGAAACACAGGTGTTTCCTGTTCTCAGTGAACCACCTGCTTATGAATACATACAGTAAAGGTAGCAGAAGAGTCCTCTCAGAAGTGATGTTGGATTCGATGATAATTTGAAGATGAGAAAAATTATTAGGAAGACAGGTATAAATAAGTGCTGTGCAGCTTCAACAAGGTCATGTTATAGAATAGAAAGTAATCCTCCTTCAGTCTACATAGGTACAGTGAGGCATAAATACTCAAAATGAAAAAACTACAATGACACTATGGGAGGTGAAGAATAAGATTTCAGCCAGCAGTGATGTGGAAGGTGCCTGACCTAATTCAGGTAGTTGCAGCAGCTGCCCAGCTGCATCCACAAAGAATTCCACAGTGGCTAATTTAGACTCTTCCTCAGGTACCTTGTCCCATCTAGAAAAACATACCCTATACTTTTGGGATATGAGAGATTCAAATCTTCATTATTTTTCCCACATCTGCTGGACCCAGAGGATGGATCCTATATGATCTATAAGCCAGGACATTTCTTTTGCAGCAGTTTTCTCAGTGGCTGTAAATCCAGCCTGACAACCATAAATGTTTTATTTTAGAAACAATAAAACTGTATTAATAACAGTAACTATTCACAGATAATAGCATATCTTATTTATGAAAAACTTCTGATTATTAATAATTTGGGGCTGAACAGAATAGAATTAAATTTCAATAAAAATCCTGTTCACCAGGTAACACTTCCTTCAGAACTGAGGTGCATTTATAGAGCCCTAAAAAGAAAGCTGAAAGATCTCTCAAAGCATATTTTGCCCTAGCGATTGCAAAGCTTTTTCTGCTTTCTCGGCTATTAATTTTCTCTAGAAAGTGTTATAAACCTCTTTTTTTAAATATATATACAGGGAAAAATTCAGAATTATGTCATCTGAGTTACATTTTAGATTTCTCTGTTATGGCTATTTAAACTATGTAGCTGGTAGCTAGGAAAAGAACATACTTGGTACAATCCACAGATCAGGGGAACAGAGACAGCTTCTCAGACTGTATTAATCTGAACCCCCCCATATCCAAATGAGAGATAAGAGGCCCTAACTCAAAACAGCCTTTATGTTCTAATTTTATGTAATGTACAGCACCAAGCAGCGGGCGAAGAATAAGCCTGCATCTTATGATGCGAGACTTTGGGATTTGAAGTGACACTTTTTTTCTTCTTTTCCTTTAGCTGTTATTGATTATTTCATGTTTTTCAGATATATTTTTGTATTACTGGAAAAGAAGGTCTGCATGACCTAAAAGCCAGTTACACTCTTCTACTTCTCTGAATAGAAGGATGTTTCCAAGGGAACCACTTGCAGCCCTGTCATCTGGGCTCTAGTCATTTAGCCACTGCTACCTTGAATATATTTGAATATATTTTCTCACTCCTTGCAAATTCTCTGAAAGGTTTCTTTCCTTTGTGCCCTCAGTCCCACTTGCTACCCGCCCACCTTCCTGCTCTTTTTCAACAATTTCTTGCCAATATGAACTCTATAGCAAAAGGCGAATACAGGCCTTTTCTACCAGAAACGTGTTTTAATTGCCACAGTGCTCTCAGGCTATGGGAAACCATAGCTAGATTCCTACTGCAGCCTTAATGAAGTGACTTAATATAAAACTAACATCATAGTTAACAACAAGTGGTATTATTAATGGAGTATACAAATCCAATTTACCCACCTTAACTCGTAACTACCAGTCTAAGGTTAATCACCTATTTTTCTTATTTATGTCTGCATCCACTAACCTATTTCTAACTAAAAGCTAGAACTTCAGCCCCTACACTTTACAATAAAACGAGAATAAATCTAATATTCAAAAATTAGGCAGCTACAACAGATTTACCTGACAGATATATTCCACTCTTTACATGATTTGAGGTCCCAATTTCAATGTTTGGTTAAATATTCATTTTTCACTAGTTGCACAGAGATCTGGCAGATGGCCAGTAGAAATCATTTATGATGGACCTGTCTTTCACGTAATATGTCTTCCTTCTACTATTTACCCCAGCAGCTGTCAGCAGGGACAGATTTTGGTAAGCTACAGTCTCAGTCCCCAGTACTTGGAAAACAACTGTCAGTTTACTAAATACACATAATACCAATACTGCCTATGCTTAAAGCACAGTCTTAACCTTTCAAAGGCAATTTATATTCTCCCATTCACCCCAGAGCTTTGTATCAGACCAGAGACTTGATCGTGAAAAAGTGTAAGCATTTCACTAAACCTGTTGGATGATGAAAGTTCAAGGTGCGTCTTGGAGTTCTACTGGATCATGGTTGTCATGTGTTCCTACAGAGAGAATGTGAATTGATACACCCCACAGCAGGCCAAGTCTCTAGTTATTTTTCAGAAATAATGTTGGTTATTTCTATAGCAATTTTAAGAAATAGCCCAAAGTACTCCTCAGTTTCCTCAGAAATCATTCATTACTATCAACTGGTCATATGACAGGATAAATTTCTCCATGGCCTCATCTTCAAGAACTTTTAAAGGTCAAACGTTTTTTCTTGGTAGCCAGAAAATGAAGTGCCACAAATCAGTGACCACATCTTTGCAGCCAAAGGCATCAAAGGCTGGATGAAAAGGCTGAAATCCAACAGAACTAATGCAAAGCCTACACTACACATAGACATCTGAGTTAGCTGTTTGGAGTCCCTTTACACTTACTGTACAGTTGACTAGAACGCAAAAATGTGCATCACAGTGAATTGCAAAATTTTGTGTGTGCTATCGTTTCTCCTAAGTTGCATCCTAAACCAAAATGTTAAGCACAGTGAATATCCTGGTTGCAATTATGCCCTTACAAGTGAGCAAGGCAGCCAGACTTGCAATGCCAGTCAGAAGCCACTGAAACTCATGCACTAGGGCAAGTCTTACAAACAGTAAGATCACACTGAGTGAGTAAATAATTGATGTTGCATTTTAAAAATCTCACTTTGATATTTACCATCAAAACTATACAGTGTGGACCAGATTAAACCAATATTTTTTAGCGAAGTGATATAAAATATGAGCAATAAAAGGTTGTATTGCTGAACATCAATTGTCTTATTTTAAAATTTAAATCTGAAGTTTTTGAGACCAATTTCATATTACACCATCATTGGTTAATAGACACTTATATTTAGTGGATGCAGTTAATTGGAATAGAGTGAATAATTTTTAAGGTATTTATTGGATGGGGGAATAACTAAAACACTTAGAAAGTTGAGTCCTTATGAAAAACAATAGGATTTTCTTTCCTAAATCTATTCACAGCTTCAGGACATCCCCTCCTCTCCCTTCAGCGATATAAGTTTCATAAAATCATGTTTAAATTCTATCTATGGCTTATTACCTGATTTTTATATATAGCTCATTAATTTTCTTGTTTGTTTGTTTGTTTGTGTTTCTGTATGATATTTTTGGCAGTATTAGCTATATTATATTGAAGTCACTCGATTAGATTACTGCTTATTGGGAGAATTATTTATATGTCTACTTGCTTGTGCATTGCTAAAAGAATGCCTGATATGGTACAAGACAGAAAACAGATTTAACCAAAAGTTAAAACACTTGAAAGAGAGCTACTAAAAACATAAAATTGATGAAATGTTCAATAATATGCTTTGTAATATTCACCCTGCATAATAAGAACTGAGGAGAAAGTGGAATATTTAGTGACAACCATGAGATGCTTCCGGTAGTCCAAAAAAATGTTAACACTGATAATCCTTCAACTATACCATTCACAACTAGGAATCACTTGTTAATGGTACTTCTTAAATATGCAAGACATAGTCCATAATTAAGGCCTCAAAACATAAACTAAATCACATACAAACAGGAAAGCTGTGTGAGGCATTTACGTTGCCTTGTAATGAAAGGCCATTTCATAGGAAAGGAGTTGCATTTAGATAATAGAAACTTAGGCTGCACTTCTTTCAGACTGGAAAGTGCAGCATAGTCTTTTCTGTGGACATGTCAGGCAAACTTTGAATGAGTAGAACAGTAAGTGTCCAGGACATTGGACATAATATTCTATTAGTCATAAGTAGTCAGAAACTCAATTTCTTACAGGCATCTTGTCTTAGAAGCACCCAATAATTTTAAACTTCTCTAGAGTGCAATAAGCTACACTGTGATTTTAGTGACTCGTAAAATAATTATTTATGTAAGATAGTTTCAATACAGTGTGGGGATTAGCTTGGTTGCCATTATGGGATTCCATGGTGTCGTGTACATAAATAGCTTTCCTTTTCCCAGGAGAAAGAAAAAAATATTCAAAGTATTATCAGACTACCACACTATATTTTGCTATTAATATACACAGAAATTAAAGGTAAAGGCAGAATGCATAATGAGAATGTGCTGGGGTCAGTCAGGAAAACTACATTTTCAGTTGACAAAAGTGTACCTCTAGTTGTTCTCAGAGACCACTAGCAATGTTCCATAATAATTAGAATAAAAGTTTGAGAATCAATGCCCAAATATCTGTGTCAACAATATTAAGACCTGAATCCCAGAGACTGAAGAGAACTCAGCAGGTCTAATTAACTTTACTCCTTTATTTCCATGAGCATGCATGTGGTGGCCCAAAAAAGCTCCCATGGTGTTACAATTTCTACGAAATCAGCTGCAGACTATAAATAAATAGATACATAAGATTAAATAAATCTTATAAATATAATCAATTAAGCTGGCAAAGCATGATGGAAATGGGAAAATCATTCTATCAATTAGCTGCATGACAAAGCAGCAAGTAATACAACATTGCATATTAACTTCCAACCAGAATAGTGACTGGATAGTAATGACTGGAATAGAAATCTAAAAAGTAGGTAAGAGTCTCAGGGGCTGTCAGTGAAAACACAATTTTTAGTCTCCTTCATTTCCTTCATAATTTTTGCCTGTGAACTGGAATGTTACCTTACTGTGACTCTGTCCTTACCTTAAATTTCACATGTACAAAGATTTGTATGTGAACCTCAGTGAAGCAGCATTCCAGATCAGATCATACAGGATATTCCTGAGAGGGATACATGGCAATGGTTGTGCACATTTCATTAAGATGCTGTGATTACATGAGGTACACAAATTCTTTTCACATGCTGTGATGCCTGCTCTGGATTTTAAAAGCCAAATAAATAAATATTAACACCGCAGGCTGCATTGTGTAGAGTACAAAGCTGACATGGTTCAGCATCTGATGGGTCTATACCTCATTATAGCAAAAGAAGGTTAAAACTGCTTTCCAGCTTGCAAGATCAGGTCTTGCAGAAGGCACTGTATAAATGGATTATTAACCCTAAATAGTTAACTATATTAATACTCTTTTGTCATGTATCAAGCTGTCAACAGATTGTCTCTTAATATTTAGCAGGGGACCTGTGAGTCAGTTGACAAGGATTTTCATATTTACCAGGCTGGAGGTATCTGGCATCTAGAAAACTCAAGTGACCATTGTTGCATCTTTAAGATGGGAATAATTGGTAGAGTAGAATTAGGGGAAGAGTAGCAGATGCAGCTGACTGCAATGTTCTTATTTATATGAAGATTCTAAAAGAATAACATTCCCTGTACTGGTGTGAGTGACATCCACTGGAATCTGTGAAATGATTTGTCTAGTCTTAATGTGCAAGAGTGCCAATCTAGTGGAGCCACATATTGCTGCTAATTGGTGTCCTTAAGCTCTAAAGGCCGCTAGTCTCACCAAATAAAGAGCAGGAACAGAAAAAACATTCTCCTTGACTAGATCAAGTTATCAGGTGTTGTCCTTGTAAGTAATTATACAGATAACTACAAAAAAATCTCACACAAACTGCCCGGCCTTCTTCAGTCTAAGCTCTGACAAACAATGTGAAATTATCACTAAATTTAGTATAATTTTAGTTCAAAAACTTTCAAAAATCCTCCAGTGACTTTCAGTCTGGGAACTTGTTTTTCTCCTTTAAGTATGTTCAGTTCAACAGTGTTACACAAACTGGTCTCCTCAAAGGAATATGAAGATCAGAAATAATTTCTTTCTATCAGGCAGCAAAGTAGTTTTTAAATGAACCAAGCATTGCTTACTTGTTAGTGAATGAATGGGACGATTACTTCCTAGATTCCAGACTATGTCATTAAGCCAGATAAGATAAATTAAAAAAAAGCAACCCAAAGGCAGTGTCCATGTTTACTGTCAGAAAATGTCATCTTTATTCTGTTTCTGTCATATGACTGTGTCTTTACTTCCCAGTTAAAATCTAGTGGAATAAACTGTTGCCTTTTCAGCTTCTTATATTGGTTACTTATGTTTATAAATAAGAATGAATCTTCTCATAGATAAATTAATAAAGCCCCAAGCCTTAATTCAATTTCCTCAAGGCTTTATTACTGAAATGTAGATGGGCATATTACAAGATAGAACATTAATGGAGACTACACAGCATTATTAGCTAGTCTGAAAATACCATGTGTATTTCTTTCTTCATCTTGAGCCAAGTTCAGAAGCACAAGACTATTTCTTTAATGTGGACAGTTTTAATCAGACTAATGAAAGGATGAGGCTTAACTCTATTTCATTTTCAGAGTCCTGCTTCAATGTGGTATGTGAAGTGATGGTCTTGGGTTCTGCTGCCTTGCAGATGTAAGGAGAGATGGCGAGTTAGTGTCCTATGTCTCTGGACTTCAGAAGGACTAGTTTCTGTCAAAGCATATTTCATATCGCTTTTGTTGAACACAGCAGTCCCAACAGACTTTTCCCTGGGCTACCCAGTCATAAATATCTGAAATATGCTGCTACCCCCAGTTTTGAATGGCCAAAACTGGTTAGCAGGAGTTCGAGCAGCATGAATTTGCCTTATTGAAATAATGACATGTTTTCTTACTTAAAAACAAAAATAAAACCTGTTCATTTTACCCAAAAAGGGAGACGTGTGTTGAGTAGAGACATAAGATTTCTTGTCACAGTCATTGCAGTGCTGTGAAACGTTTATTCAGCTGCCGATGCTCTACCATCGCTTCATAAAATTCCTCTGTTTAGCTGCTAACCAGTAACTGCAGTAACAATTAAGCATGTTCCTTTCAGCTGGATAATTAAATGCCAAGAAACCTCACCACTCAATATGTAATTCACTCAACATCTTGTTGTTTGAAGGGACTAGTGTTCACGGATAGGATGGATTGAATTCCTAACAACATCTGGCATGAGCAATGGACTTGGCTGTCTCAGTAATAGCATTACATTCATGGTAGGAATGACAGCTAAATGTAGAGAGATGGATGGGCCTTTTCTGTGAAGTGGCAGATTCATGGTTGTAGCCTAATGAATCAGTATGTTGTAACCCCTGGCCATGTACATACTGGCCTGTTGGTAGTGACAAGCTGCATCAGGAGGTCCAGAGTAAATTGTAGTTGTCAGATCTAATGGAGAAGGATGCTGGTTTACAAGTTACTGGGAAAGCTGAGTATAGTTTCCATTCCAATAATCTGGATCAAAACACTTCCTGATTGCCTTGGTCAATTTATTCTGTCACTTAATTAAACAAAAAGCATTACAAGTCTCCACGGTAAGAGCAAAGGACAAAAGGAGACTCTTTAACCTTGGAAAAAACAAATCTCAGTGTTGGGTCTCAAGTAAAGTTTCTTTTTTTATAGGATCTGAGTTTATAGAAAGATTTAGAGCACCTATGCGTTTTAATGTTCCTGGATATCTTAATTTTGCTATGTGTTTTCTACACTGAAACAGTTGAGAACAAAGGATGCCCAGTGCAAGCCAGGCTTTTGACAGCATCCTACAATCAGATACTCAAAAAACCTACATAAAATTAGTGATTCTACTAACGTCTAAATGGATTAGATTATGATCCAACTCCTGAAGAAACAGTGTTGCAATTAATAGTTTTAGAGTATGTCCTGGCTCTCTATGTACTTCTGATAGATTGAGAGTGGGGGAAGGGAATACAGATAAAATAGCAACAAAAGAAAAGAGTTAGGGGTTTGTTTTTTTTTCTGTTGTCTTCTGCTTAGCAATTAACTCTAAGACATTGCTGGACTACTTTTTTTTTTCAGGACTCCAAGGACACAGAAGAGAAATAATAGATGTTTTGAATGTACACTATTGACACTTATCAATATGATCCCTTCCACCTTTTCTTAAATTGCACTACATTAATTAGCTGAAGTCTAGAAGGAATGATGCCTGAGTAGTCTGGGCTGAACAGACTTGTCCCTTGAGAAATTAATTCGGTATGTACTTGTCCATTATTAGCATTTTCCTTCCTCACTGAAATATATTGTGCTGAACTGTGAAATACCTAAAGCAGAAGCCATTATGATATAGACCGTAATATATTCTGCAAAGCTCCAAAGAGTGCATTTTAACCAGCCCTGTGTTTGCACAAATATTTTTGTGTATGCTGTTAATATGTGATGATTCAACTCTGCCCCTTCGTTTTTCTCTTTAAGAGCACTCTTACAACATGATAATTTGTCTTGGGAGAAAAGTTGTTTCCTGATGACATATATTTATTTATTAAGGAAATATAAGCTCTTGAGGAATACAAGAGCTGTTTTCAAGACAACTCTCAAATCAAGGGAAACTAAATAACAACTGAATTTTGCTACAAAAACTATAATATGGACACTGTATTTTCAGAAGAGACAGGACTGTGTTTTAGGTTTGCTAATGACACGTAATCTAAGACACAATCTTGCACCAGCATTTATTTTATAAATCGTTAAATTGTGAATAAATATGTTTGTCCATAGGCATGTTTTTTTCTTACTTATAACCTGAAATTGTACATTACAACTCTTGTGAAACTGGCAGAGGTGTTAATTACACACATGCACACACATTTATATTGGTTGCTATTTTTTATTACTGTTGGTTAGATTTTATTCCATACTTTTTCTTTTCAGCAATACTAAATAGTCCAAGTCATGGGGATTCTTGTGTTTTGCCACTGTAGCCTGAGAGCCACAAAATAGCAGAGCCAGAAACTGGTTTTATTTTCTTAAAAAATGGGCCTATTAGAATTGTAAGATTCCTGTACACACTCTTCTTAGAGAGACTTGTCTTTGCACAGTGCCTGAAACAGAGTCTATTAATTGTTGAGGAAAACAAAAAGTAAACAAGAAATATTAATTAATAACCTATCTAGTAATGAAAAAGACATATAAACATCAATTCTGAGGCCATGACAGGTGATCTAAGAATGGATTTTCCATGCACTGGAAAAAGAAAAAAAATATTTAAGATACTTTTGGAACCAAAAGCATCAATTTTTAAGAAACATCACATATGTCCATCACCATCTTATCAGATAAAAATGTTTTTTTCTGGAAACATTTTTTTAAATAAAACAAGTTTCTGAAGGAAAAGGTTTTTTCCAGCTAAAAGCACAAACACTTTAGTTCTGATTGGGCCAAAAAAAGTTGTATTTCTTCTCTCTTTTCTTAAACCAATGAAAATATTTTGTCAAAATCCAAAATAATTTGGCAAGCCATCATTTTTCCATATAAAAGTCTTCCATATAAAAGACTGTGTATGCCCTCCTATTAGAACCATAGTATTGAGCTAATTCATTGGGCTGTCACTGAGTTTCTAATGGGAACTGAAGGAAGCCGAGGCACTCCTGGCAGGGTACGTGAAGTTATAAGGGCCCCACCATTTTATAATTAATGTTATGACACTGAAGCTTTTCTCGCTCTTCCTTTAACACTTACAGAGTTTCTTAACCCAGTTCTGTATAGAAATGGGGTACAGGTTTGTAACAGGACATTCTCTAGATGGAATTCAACAGCTGTAGAATTCCCTTCTCAGTGCAGCTGGCCAGTGGTCAGATTAAAGATGTACTTGAAACATATTTTAAAAAATTACTTTCTGGTGTATTTGTTCGCACAGATTTTTATGAGAAGGATGGAGGTAAGACACTGGCCTGCAGAATGGACTATTTTGAGCTGTTCCTACTGAAAGGACTGGTGGAATTTCAGGATTATTTGCAGGTTCAGCCTGCAACTTTCAAAGCTGCCTGTAGAGTTAACTTGCTAAATTCCATATTTCATAGAGCATCTTTAGAAATATCATCAAGACTTTTTGGTTTAGAATGTTAATGCTCAATAATTAGAGGCAAGTGATGGAAACCAAACGAATAATACTGATAGAAAGGTGCAAGATCCATCTCAGCACAGAAAGCTGTATTCACTATATACTAATGAATGAAGCTAAAATGATGGCTATTTAAGGCATACAGTTCCCACTTTCAGCAACTGCCAGTGATGGCAGCTGCATAACAGAATAGACAAGTATTCACCAGCCTGAACTCTAGGTCACTGTCATGTATGAGGAGCTGGAAAGTCATGATGTAAAAAATCTGTAATTCTACAAGGAACATTATTGAATTGTATTTGTTATTTATTAAGGTGATATAGTTAACAAGACACATTTTGCCCTGACTTTGTGACGGCACAGTACAAAATAATGACCACTGGTCAGTAGACAGGGAATGGGGAAAACTTAAAACCAGGTTAAAAGCAAGCCCTGCTAAAATGTTTAACCTCAATTATTACTGTTTCATGATTAATATTTTAAAAGTGTAACACAGAGTAAAGAAGAATGCATGAGCTGTTGTCACAAACTTTAAAGGAGCATTTATAATTTTTTTTTAATTAAAGTGGTGTTAATATGAAAAGCGGTGACATGGATGACCACCATTTGCAGAGTAAAGAGAAAACAGTGGTTTAATTTTTTTGGTTTTTTAAGTTGATCTGAGTTCAGCAGCCCATTTTCTTTTCCTTGAAGTGGATTGTTGAAATAAACTATGGAATGGCATCTCGGATTATGCTAATTGAGATTTTTTAGTTTATTGAAAATGTCACTTCATAGAAATCAAACAGATTAGAGCCCAGGAGCACACTAAACTTCTTCTGAAGAGCTTACCCCAGGTGGCAAGAGTGAAATAATGCCTGGAACAGAAGATTATGTAGGAATGACTGAGTTTCAGGTGGAAAGCTTAGATTGAAGTTATACTATTACTAAACTTAACACCTACATGACTTCCAGGAACAGAAGATATCCCGAGATTATACAACTAAATCATTTTCCCTCTATAACAAAATTAGAATTGTTTTTTCTCACATCTAAATAGCTTGTCTTATGCCATTTCTTTGTTTATGCCCTTCTGTATTGTCAGTCAGATTTCCAGCATTATTTAGGAAATCATTAAATTTTTTGATGACAAAGCAATGTTGTTCTGAGTTTGATCAAACCCTCAAGAAATCTGTAGGTGAGTTTCTGAGCTCTTGTGAAAACCAAAATATTCCACTGTTGTATTGAAGAAATTTAATGAAATAAGATCTGTATTTATATTTCCTTTATACTACACTTTATACACTTCAGTCATTTACTCATCTGTGAGGGCAGCTTCTGGCCTGCTAAGGTTATCAGGAGGAGGAGGGTAATTTCTCTTATTTGGGCGAAGGAACAAATCTTCTGAAAATACAGAAATAATATAATTGTTTTGACTGAAGAAGAGATTTTATGTTCTTTCTTCTTGTTCTTCATTTCTTTCCAAAGAAAAATATTTAGGTGTGAAAGTTAATTTGTTGTTTAATTATAAGACTAGAGTCAACTTCCTTCAATTCTGAATTTTGCTCTTTGATTTAATACTAGATAAAAAAGAACCATCTGTACTTATGCTGCAGGCTGAAGAGCATTGTAAATTGTCCTTAAAATTACAGTGCTGAGTTCTTGGGTTTATAGGTGTAAATTTTCACAATTATTTTGAGCATTTATTCACAGGTGGCTAAAGGTTACAAATCACTCCAAATATTGATTTCTTATGAAATCTAGGTCATTTCACCAAAGCTGAATATAGCCAAGAATATTCAGATTTACTTAAATGTAAGTTCAAACAAAATGACTTTTTAACTAAAGGTAACTAAAATTGTAGCTATTTCAGAAAATTTATTCTTGGAACTCTACTTAATATGAAGTAGAATTCTATCATGTGTTTGCTGCTTGTGCTTGTGTCTTCTTACTGCTAGCATTTGTCATCCCAAAATGTTTCAGGATTTGTATTGGTATCACTGCTATCCCATGTAGAATTACAACATGTTCAAATTTAATTAGGAGTGGCATCTCTTACTGCAATGCCAACAACAATTTTAAACAAATACCATCTCCTGCAGTCTTTTGTGTGCAATTAACTGGAAGCTACAGAGGGAGACCTTGTATCCCATGGTGTTCTGAGAGGAAACACTGTCCCATTAAAGGGTGCATTCAATTGTTCCTTCTGTCACTGAGAAATCCTTGTTACAACTGAAAAAGAGTTAGTACAAATTTCTATTCTAATAATGGGTGGAGTTGTAATTGCAACAATTCATTGTTAACAGAAGTCACAAGGGAAGACTATATGTGAGCAGCAAAGGGCTTTAAATCCTATTTGCACTGAGAGTCTCTCATTTTCAAAGGAAAAATTGCCAGATACATCAGCGAATTAACTTTTTTGACATTCCACTGCTTGTCACAGCCTTTACGGGCCTCATCCCAACATCATAGCTTACTTCTAAATACTCATTGCGCCTTCTTAGTCTTTTTTTTTTTCTTCTTCCTTAAGGAAATTATCAATACTACTGGTTTTCAGTTTTCCCTTTGGGTACCACCATTGTCAAGATGTCAGCCTGTTTCTGGGAATTGTTTTGCTCTAGCTACTTCATTTTGCTCAAGATTTGCAGTAGCAACATGTGACACTTTGGGGTATAAGTTGTAGACCTCACTGTTTTTAAATCACTACTGCCAATGTATAGATATTATATTATATGTTGGACCCCAACATCTCCTGAAAAATTTTGGCAAGACAGAATAATGTTCATTTAGGAGAAACTTCTATTTTTATGGTGAGTTAATGCTGGAAAGTCAATAAAAGGACTTGTGCACATAGATAAGTGTCACTATCAACACTGATATGTTGAGGGGAAAAAGCAGAAAGGTACTGAAGAAACATCAGAAATATGACATCATATCTAAACTGCAGCCTTGAGTCATTTGTGTAAACACCAAACTGGAGAGGAAGAGGATGCTCAGATGTGTTCTTATGTCCACAGTGGCCCACTGGCTTGTTTCAAGGAGGAATCCTCTGCTTGTCTTTCACGCTTGAACAGAGAGATCAGGGAGCTCACGACAGCACCGGGTGTCACATTGCCAAGCCTGTGACATTTCCAGCCCAGTTATTCCATCCTCAATAGAATATCTAATGTAGGAAGACTGGACTAAATATTGCACTGTATTTTATCAAAATATATTTTTTAATGAAAATAAGTGGAGTTACGTACACACAGTCAACTACAGCTGATGTTCATTATTAACCTCAATGTTTTCAACATTACAAACCCACACTAAGAAAATTCCTTTTATGTGTGGCAGAAGGTTAAGAAGTTATCTTGGTCTAAAGAAACAAGTACTTTGGATGGGATTGGTTGTGCAGTGACATGACATGCACTTCTACATACACAGCAGGTGTGTAAATTCACTTTATAGCCAGTGGTACCTAAAAAAAAAAGGTGTCTACTTTAGACTTAGTTACATTATCCTCATGGCTACTCCAGGTCAACTTGTGTCTTAAGTACAGATGTTGTTCTGTTTGAAATGGCTGGGGCATCATAGACACAATCCCAGGGCTCGCAGATACAACATAAGGTTTTGGGGCAGACATGCACCATGCTGGATCAAGAGGTGGAGTTTGGCTTCATAAGTGGTAAATTCTACCTGTAGTGGATGAGCCAAAGATTATATGAAAGATGGGTGACAAAGTTGTTTTTCTTCCTTTTTTCATATTGTTTCATCACAGTAAAAGTGTGGTTTGCTGTCAAGTTACCATGATTCACAATGAAAGAAGCAAAATTGTGTACACACATACAATTATCCTTTGTTAGTATACTCAGACATAGCATGCAAGGATATATGCAAGATCAATATAAACATATATATATGTTAAAACCTTCATATATAAATATCAAGTGATTTCATCCATTAGAAATATTTAACCTCTTTTTTTTCCACAAAGCTCTGCTATTCCACCTTCTAAAATGTCTTCAGCTGGTCAAAATTATTTATTAGTAACTTTTTCCCAATAATTTCTCCTCAAGTGAGAGATCAGTTCACCTTGCCTGACTTGCTTGCTGACAGGAACAAACTCTTTTTTCCATGTAGATCACTAATTACAAGTACTTTCACACTTGTTTGATTCCACATGCTATGACATTATGGATTAAACTTACAGTGACACCTACAGAAAGTCTCATCAAAGAAGTGCTGAGCGTTTGATCTCACCAAATTCAGCAGTCCATTTCAGAGGTCCATACAGGAGGCTCTTTTAGTCTTTTTTCCATACTTTGACAAATCTACAAGAAAGTATAAGAATCTCCTAAGCAACCTATTTTGCAGAGAGATCATATTACAGTCCATGTTCTTAAGGATTATTTATTCACTTATGGACCAAATTCACCATCTTTCTTTGCAAAAGAAACACTGTCAGAGACAATATCCCCATACTGCCATTAATTACAAGTGGCTCCTATCTGAGCAGAATCTAGCTGTCAGCTCTGATTTCAGTTGATGAATACAATAAGGACTTAACCCCTTTCTAGATATCACTTTATATTTTCTACTTTGTATGTTTTTCTTTAGCCAGGAATTTGTATTCACTGTTTATAAACTAACCATAATGAAGTTTTAATGAAGTTTGAAGATCATTAGTCAAAAGTAAACAAAGGTTTCCTCTCAGAAATACCTCTTTTTCCCAACAACTACTTCTAATCCAAGTAAATTGATTTTCCAGTCTTTATTTTTAATCCATTCTGGAATCTTAAAATTAATTTTCTTGTTAACATAACTTTAAATTGGCTTTTTTTTTCTAAATCCCCAGACAAGAAGTATGTCAGGCAATTTGGTCATACATAATAACATCTTACATTAGCATTGGTAATGGGGAAGTCCTTCAGCACACGTCTTCCTTAGAGCAAAAAATAGAGTAAAATGTGCCAAAAGTCAGTTTGTGCTGAAGAGGTGCTGACATCTACAAACACAAATGGAAGAAAGGTAAAAAATAGAAGTGAAGTGAGAAAAATGGCTTTAGGGAAGCTGGGTGTGTTAGTTTAATTTAACAAAGGTTTAAGAGTTTCAAATGATAGAAATGCAGAGAGGAAGTAAACAAGAGAAAGTTATTGTGAAAATAAAAGTGACTGGGCTGAGGAGGAGACATCGAAAGTGAGGCCAGTGGCAAGGAAGTGTTAAAAATGTACGGAAGAAAGAATTATCTGGAGATTCTTATCCTGTATAATAATTTACAGAGGTTGGTTTCCTTCCGTACTCTTCTGGTTTTGCAAATATGTGACGGTAAGGTCAAGTGGCTGTAAAACAAGATGCCCTTGCCCTGCTGTTACCACTGCAGCTAAGCAAATCAGCCTCATTTGGCAATTGAGTGGCAAATACAGTGGTGGGAGTTGGTTTCAATCTGACAGATGATCTATGCCAGAATTCTGGGCTGTTGAGAGAATGGCAGGCTGTAGGAATGGACAGCAGGGACCTGAAACAGGAATTAAAGAATCCTGAACTAGACACACCTTCAAACTGGGAAAAGCAAAAGCTAGTATCAGGATCTCCTACCACTTTTATTGTGGTCATGTTTAAGATACCCAATGACAAAACAGGCACCAAGAAAGCTTCAGTTCTGAAGAACAACTGGGCTGTATGACAAGAGAAATCCTTGAATACAGGTTAATGTTAATATTTATAACATTGTAAAAGTTAAGCTCAGCAGGAGTTAATTTCATCTCAATGGGGGGAAATTAGAACTACCTAGATCTTCACTGCATCACAATATATTGTGTATACACATTTTCATAAAAAGATGACAGAAGACAAAAATAAAACAAGACAGTGACTAAAAAAATACCACCACGATGGACTCATTTAAAGGTAGAAACAGAAGTTGGGAATAAATTGTTATTTGCTACCCTTGAAGGTTAGTGTCACAAGCACTTTGCTATTGACCATATTCCTAAAAGATCTGGAAAAGGTGGTGAGCTGCAAAATGACGATTTGATGACACCAAGTTATTCAGGGTAGTAAGAATGAGGGCAGGCTATGAAGAAGTCCATAGAAATTCTCAGTGACTGGGCACCTAAGTACAGATGAAATGCCATGTTGACAAACATGAAATAGCAGCTGCACACTTAGAATTATTTTTTCTAAGAAGATCATTACATTTTAGGAGTAAAACCTGGCTGTATGACAGATCATCCCATAAAAATATCAGTGCAATACTCAAAATATTACAAATTATTAGAAGAGTAGAGTACAAAACAAAATGTCATGTGTTTGCACACCCCTTGAACACTATATATACACCTCAGAAACGTTTATCAGAACTAAAAAAGGTCCAGAGAAGAATAAAAAGGATGTTAAAATGTATAAAATAAGCTTTATAAAGGGAATGATTAAATTGTTGTAAAACAAAAATAAATACAGTGCTCTACAAAATCATGAAGAGCATGGAGACTGATAGACATGGGTCTATCAGTGTCTCACCTTCCAGAAGACCCAGAACAATCAGATGATCCTAGTGAGATCCTTGCCCTGCACAAATGAAAAGTGGACAAACTACCTTGCTGTTAGGAATCCACTTGACTTGAAAATAGCTGAAGAAAGACATTATACATATTTGTTTTGTCCTTATTCATAATAAAGCAACTACTATCAGAGCAGAATACAGAGCTAGACAAATCTTTGGTCTGAAACACAACAGTATATCTTATCTCCACATAGTTTTATAATCATGTGATCAATTTCAGTTAAAAAGCATGATACCTTACTATTTGCATCACACTAACACTGAATGATCAAAACTGGTTAGGAATATTGTTCATTAATTAAGAAATTTCCAAAAAGATTCTCAGTCACAAAACTTCAGACATATGGTAATTCATCTGGAACTGCTAACTGTCTGAGCTATCTGGTGCTGGGACAGCAGCACTGTCAGCACAGTCTCTGTGTGCTGGCCGATTATTTATACACTGATAAACTTCTAATTTTAGCTACCTTCCCAGCTGCTGCTGCTATTGTTAGGATTTGTGTTTTGGTTTGTTGTTGTTTTTTTTTTTTTTTGTCAGATGACAATCGTAAGTTGCTTGTGCTAGGAAGCGCTGTATTTCAATACCAGGAAGAGCTAGTTAATATACAAAAAAAAGAATTTATACCATTCTCTTTCAAAGGAGCAAAGTGGTGTAAGTGTTGATATCTTATAGATTTAGCTAAAGGTAGATACATATATTGGATTAATAGTAAAGGTGACAGGTACTTTACTCTCAGCAAATTAATGTGTCAATAGATAGTAATAACAATTGTATTCTTTATTTTTGTCCCTACGTTTACTGAAGTACTAAGCAAAACTTACTTGTCTGATGGCCTGATAGTATCGTTAAGGCCCAGGCTCAGTGCACATAGCAAGACATCCAGTACCTCTGCTCAGTGCACGTAGCAAGACATCTGGTACCCCTCTATGAATTCCTAATCAGGAATCCTATGAGCTAAAGACTTTGACAGTATCTGTGCTTTATGTAAAACTCACAAGTGTCTTCTGGACCTTCACATGCAGATGTCTAGACCATGCATAGAAAGCAAGGAAATATAATCAAAATAGCATGGTTTTTCCAAAGCAACATAGCTATTTATTTTTCTAAACATAATAACAAATATTTTTTTCAAGTTAACACTAATTTTCAACTTAACACTAATTTTCTGAAAAAAATCTTCACATTCGTATGTTGCAAAACACTCCAAATAAACCTCCATCAAACACCCGTTATAACTGAAAGAATTGTGGTGACCTGTTCACCAACAGCCCTGCACATTAGTTGAAGCACAGCATTTAAAGCAAGGTGTGTATTTCTGGCAATTCATTCCCAGTTTTAATATTTAGGGGTGATTTTTAAAGGCAGGCAAATTAGGCTACAATGAAGAAATGCAAGACACGGCAGTAAAAAAAACGTATTTCATAGAAACATAAAATAGTTTGGGTAGGAAAGGACCTTTAAAGGTCATCATCATCCAACATCTTCAATTACCTCAGGTTGCTCAGAGTCTGTCCAACATGACCTTCAAACTTTCCAGGGATGGAGCATTTACCACCTCTCTGGGCAACCTCTTCCAGTGCTTCACCATATATAAAAATGCAGTTTGCTGAAGTCAGAGCTCACAAGCACAAAAGATTTCCTGTCTAAAATTGTCAAACTGGCAACAGTGATGAGTCTAATTTTCTTAGTGTTTTATTGGAAAGTAATGGAGAGTGGGAGCAGAAACCGTTACTTTAACCCTAAAATCTACACAGAAATCAAACTCAATTTGTATTTAATATATGAAGCCAAAAGTAGGTCAAGGCATAAAACTCTACATAGACTTATGTAACTTGTGAATAGAAGTCTTTATTTTCAAAATTAATGTACTTTTTCCCTAACCTTTTCTTCAAAACTACCGTAATGCCACTAAATTAATTTTCCATTACAGCATTCTTCATCATGTTCTAATCTTCTCTGGCATCTGAAATGTGATTTCTTATCAGCAAAACTGACTTTTCGTTCTCGCTCTAGTCCTGTGAAAATATTTAACTATACAAATCTGTGTAACCTAGTGTCTGAATTATGCTGGACAAGGTTTAATATATTAAATCAAGGAAGAAGTAGTAAGAAGAAAAATTATTTATCAAAGTGGCAAAACTCACTATTTTCACTTCAGAGCACACTAGAGGAGCTGATTCCTCAGCAGCTAGAGGAATCTGGACAGACAATTTTGCTTCAGATTGCCACTGTACAGTTTCTGTTCAATCTTCTGGGCAGACAGAAATATATTTACAATTTTATCTAGCAAAGTCAGTGTGTGAATTGTTTCTCAAAGAATCCCACTAATACATGAAAATAACTGAATAAATTTATTTAATTGGCTTAAAACACTCTTGAACAAATAAATTCTTGTAATCCAGACATGTTCTAACCTCTGCTCATTCTGGGTTGTCACTGCCAAAATCAGGCTTCATTTATAGAAGAGGGAATTTTTGCAATTTTCTGCATACTAGAGGGGATATTAGTTTAGGTAGTGAAATATTCACATGGAGCACACGCCAGTGTGTAATATAATGCCTGTTTTATTGACATTTGGCAGCAAAGATAACGCTTTACAAATGTTTATGTTTTAAACCTGGGGGGAGGGGATACTACAAACAAGAGCAACCGTTGAGATTTTCTTATATTGAAAGCAAAATGGCAATCAGAAACGAAAATCAATGTAATTCAGCAGAAAGACCACAAGAATAAGGAGAAACTCTTCCATGCTGAGTCCCTACTGATGTAGATCATCTTTCTCCTTTCTCTGTGGACTACAGTAAATCAAGTCATGTTATATTTAATATTTTCTTCCCTTGATAGGGGCAGGAAAGCAAACTGAAATATAATTCTCCATATCTAATGCTTTTGGGTGATGGAATCCTAAGAGGACCTATGGAAGAGTAAAGTAAGTGATTTAAATGCACTATACCATTTACACTATAGTAACACATATAGAAATAACAAGGTGAAGATTACCTCACGTAGTGTGTGTTGCTTATGACCACAAGAGTAGTTTGTAGTTTGTTATTCACACCAGATAGCATCTGAGAAGCACAAATTTACCAGGAGTAGGGAGCATAGATGAAAAATTTGCAATCTGCTGAAAATTGGAACTTTCTTGAAATAAAAACTTTGCATACTGAAGATACACTATGTTTTTTAACACTTAATTCCTCATTTATAGAAAAAGCTTTAGTGATTAAATATCCATTTGATTACTTTTCCAAAGTCATATTGCAGCATTTCTTTTGGCTTTTCTTCACAACTTCACATCCATTAGATGTCATAATGGGTGAAGCTTTAATTCTCCATCAAAAATGTGAAAATATAACCTGTGCACCTAAATAAAGAAATTTTTGCTGGATTAAAATTTAGAACTGTATAATATCAATATATTACAGCAATACAAATAATACACAGCAACAATTATACCAATTACCTTCAATCTCATCAGGTTTTCTTACTTTTTATTATTTGCTGCAGCTATAAATTAGTTAACATATTTACAGTTTGCATGATATGCTTTGATTCAAACAGTATCAAAATCCTGGGCTAATAAAATAGAAAAAATACTAGCTATATTAGTAACAAGAAAAAAGTACATTACGAACTACAGATGCTATACATATATCAAAATCAGAAATGAAGTAGAAGCTGAAAAAAAATGCTCTCCATTTCATAGAAGTTAAGCACACTTACAGCAGATTATGGCATGGTATGGCAATTCATTTACACAGGAGCTTGGTAGTCTGAACTCTTGAATACAGAACTGTTATTTGAGTGAGTAACTGTCCTACCCTATCCATTTGCCTATCTTTATGGCTTTTTTGGTATCATTTTAGTATACTTTCCCACCATTTACCACTTGTAAAATAATTACACAGTTCATTTCTACATTCCAAAACTACAGGTCACTATAACATCTGAGTCTGTATCATATGACCTCAAAAACTCAGACATGTGTAATATTTTCTACAGCTACCACAATCAAATACTCTTCCAGATTCTGGGTTTAAGTATAAAAAATTAATAAAATATTAATTCAGCTTCAGTATTCAATGCATATTGAAATGCTGCCAATAATTACATTGCTTTGGGAGAGCATTCAGAACGGAAATTACTATTGCAGATTTGTTTGAAAAATAAACCCTGAGCCAAAAGCTGCAGACTTCATTACACAAGTCTACAAAAGTGTGTGATTTTTCTTCCCTCCCCACCCTCCTGGGAGTTCTCACTATGCAGATCTTCAGCACATTTTTAACACAATATTATATTAATCCATATTATTTCTCCTATTTCTTATTTCTCCATAACAAAAGTTACTTGTGTTACGGAGAGACAATACTGCAACCTAGCACAAAAGGTACATAGAAAGCAAGATGGAACCACACATACAGCAAATGAACCAGCTACCAAGTCAGCAAAAATTCTAATGGCCAATCATACGTGGCTTTGTAGCAAAAGACAACTGCATACATTTTTCATATATTTCATTTTGTCTTTTTTACTCTACATTAAAACAGCCCTCTACAGACTTCAAGGCTAGAAGAAAATTTCAAGAGGTGGAAAAGAGATACTGTACAACCTATTCAAGAATACTGCTGCAAGAACCAAGTAGGCAGTCTAGCAAGATATGTGTTTTAATGGAGAGCTATAGAGTTCTAAATCCTTCTCCGTAGGATATTTATATATTAATTTTCCATTAGAAAGTTAGTACAGAAAAACTCACCATAATATGAAATAATCCCAAGAGCACAGTTTTGACTTTCCTGAGTTAACAGGCAGGAGTCTTACATTTGCCTAAACTCCTGTAGCCCTAAAACATTTCCTGGATAAATCCTGTCCCACCAGGCTGCTGCTTAAGAGGCAGTGAGGGCTGCTGCTACCACTGAGTGACTCCCAATCAATTAGACTCTCTCAGTCAGAAGAGTTCTCTCTTCTCATGGTGAATAGGTGTTTTGCTAAAGAAAATGTCTCATCACCTGTGACACAGCCCAGAACAAGATGGTTTCATTGGTTTGTCATCAGGGAATTCTGTCCCCTTGTCATTACCCAGGTGTAGAATCATAGTACCACAGAATGGTTTGGTTTGGAAGGGATCTTAACTGCCATGGGCAGGGACACTCTCCACTAGACCAGGTTGCCCAAAGCCTCATCCAGCCTGGCCTTTAAGAAAAGAAGGATGGGGCATCCACAGATTCTCTGGGCAACTTGTTCCAGTGCTTCCCCACCCTCTCCATGAAGAACTTCTTCCTGTTATCTAATCTAAATCTCCCCACTTTCAATTTAACCCTGTTCCCCCTTGTCCTGTCACTACAGGCCCTTGTAAAAAGCCCCCCCCAGCTTCCTTGTAGCCCCTTCAGGTACTGGAAGGTGCTATAAGGTCTCCCCGGAGACTTCTCTTCTCCAGGCTGAACAAGCTCAGTTCTCTCAGCCTTGAGCATTGTCTGGGACAGTAGTGATAATGCTAGTCAAAACCATGCCAAAGAAATATGAATAATTAAACACTACAGAGCATGAAAGTGATCATTTCCTTGCCCTAGACTCATGTAGTTCATTGATACAGGCATACATGGATTGAGGAGCAACATAACTTTAGACATCTCAATCCTCAAAGAAGATGGTCTGAATCCTTATTAATTTATAGCATGGGGTGGGGTTTTTTGGGGTTTGTGTGTTTTGTTTTGTTTTGTTTTTTACTTACTTATTCCTATTTTCTATGCCAAAATTAAATTTATGATCTGATTTTCAGAGGTGGCAAGGAATTAAAATATTTTATTTCAATGAAGTGTTGAACACCTGGAACATCAAAGCATAGATTTAACTTTGGCAAGAATAGTTAAGGCAATGATACAGTGAAGAAAAAAATAGATAGTCTCCTAAAAGAAACCAAAAAATTTAGGATGATAACAAGGGATACTAACAAAAAGGTGTAAGACTAACACAATGAAGTCTCACTCAACCTTGGAGCAGCTTGAGTGAGACAAAGTTTTTGTACTTTTTTTACCACATGAGAAAATGTTAATCTTTTGGTTTTACCATTTTTTAAATTACAATTTAGTATAAAAAATTGATTCACAAACAAACAGCAGTAAAAAAGACAACAATAGAATAGACAGATGATACTTGTGAAATTGGGAAATTATGACCTTATTTCTTTTCTCTTCACAGGTCCTGTATAGCTTACTTAGTAGTATTTCTGTTTCTGTCTTTTTCACTCAGATTAGATTTAAAGTAGAATTGTATAGGCAAACCACACTCAGTTTCAGAGCATTGAGGGGATTCACAAGAGGCCCTAGAGTTGTAGAAAGTCTGCAGTAGTTGTGGTCTAAAGATGGTGGAAATTCTAAACCTTTAGTTTAGGCCTCTAGACTAATAATTTTTCCTCTAAGAGGAAATGGATGAGTATTATTCTACTTCTTCAAGGCACATACACTTTTTCTTTTTCTCTTTACTAACTAGCTAAAAGGGATTATTACTAAGGTAAAGTAAAAATAATCCCTTATAGTTGTTTTTTCAGTTTTTTTCCCTCCTAAAACAGCGCTTTCCTAAATAAGTTATGATATTTAAATTGCTTCTAAAACAAAACCAAAAATAATTAGGTTTTGACCACTATTTTGTTCCTTATTGCTATGGAAAGAAAACCTAGAGGGCTGTGCCATCTTGTATTTTGCTTTATTTTTTATTATAAATTCATTACCATTTCCTTTCTTTTTTCTTAAAAGATTGTACATTAGGTTCCAAAGAACTGTAACATGTTTACTTGTGACAGCAATCTCATAGCCTTAGATTTTACTGCTGCTATTGGTCATACTCTCTGCAGTTTCCATATCTCAGAAACAACATCAGTGGGAAGAAGTTGACATTTAAGGGGACATCAACAACATCAAACAAGAAGAGAGGCATAGAGTGATATGGGATGACAATTTAAGAAGCCGCTCTTATGGTTGTCAGCTACCTTGAGGAACTTCTTGCTTTTAGTACTAGGTGAATCAATCATATTGAATGCCTTGATATAAATCCCCCAGGGGATGCCTGAGCCAGCTCAGTTTCTGAGTCACTAATAAGTCACAATGCTTTGTCAAAAAATTGCTCCCCAGCACTTCAGGTTCAAGTAGAGGGAATTCTGAACTCACACCAGTGCTCCATAGGAGGCCTCTAACAAAGAAAGACAAGGTATGTAGGCAGACACAGTACCTTTTATTCTACCTCCTGGTGTGGCTGGGGAAATTAGACATGCTTTCAGGCATACAGGCCTTTTTTTAGGTCTGAAACAGCTTTAAAAACTAAATACTAGTAGAGACCAATGGCTCAGAGTTTACTTAGATATGTATCAATTAGACCATTTTTGAAAGAAAAGATAGTTGGTGACTGTGGACTAGAGGAGATATAATTAGAGGAAGAGGAAATTGTAGTTTCAGCCCAGGGAAAAGGGAAAAGAGAAAGAAAAGTATCCTGTGGAACATGGAAGGGTTGAGAGAGAGGGATACAGATTTTACTCTGCCATAAAATCTGTATCTCTCTATAGCGCCCATGATTATCAGTAGAGAGAGAAATTTTATTTCTCATCATCTCTCAAAGAAGTTTTGTAGGTTTATTTTCTTTATTTTCCCCAATTACAACTGTGCTCTAACAAGTGATAGCACCTCCACTTACAGCTTTCTTATTACTGTCTTCCTCATGTTCCTATCTTCTTTGATATCTACAAGATTGCACTTTAGTAAAGCAAGGAAGACAAGACAACATTGATCTAATAACTGAGAAGAATAATTACCTGTAACTGATAGAGAAAAGAAAGAAAGGTTGATAAACTACAGACAATTTCCATTTGTCTCATATTGATCAAAAATACCATGTTGCTCTCATTTCCACTCCAATACTGCAAATTTGAGTTCTAGTCAGTACCTACAATGTCCAAGACATTCCAGGTGTTCTCACTAGTTGCACAGTTACCAAAAGAAATCTGCTTTTTTTCTCAGTACCAATACCTGTAAGTAATAATGAAAAATGAAAATATTAACATTAAACATTAATGAGCACTGAGTAGCAAGTGATAAAGTTATTCCTGTCTATAAAATGCTTCTAATAAGCACATTATAGTTAAATACACAAATGTTGTAAATCTCAGCTAGTTAGGTGGGTTTCAGTTCCTTGTGGAAGTAGGATACATTTGTTTAACAAAGAGTTTAGGATAGAGACAAAGCAAATAGCTCCAGGACATTAACAAAGGATGAATGATTCCACATATCCTGAATGATTTGACAGTGTTTACTTCTGTTTCTCCTTTCTGTAGAACTAAACAGTACATGCTTTACTGTATTTATGATGACTTCAAACACTCACACAAATATATTTACTCATACACATGTGCATGAGTGTTCATGTGTGATGTTTAGCACAGTCAGAAACCTGCTATTTCTTTTTTTTTCTTTTTTCTTCTACCCCTGTCTGTCTTTTGCTTTCTTCCTTTTTTCTCTTTCTTTTTTTCCTTCTTTCTCTTTTTTCTTCCTTTTGCTTTCTTTTCTTCTTTCCTCCTTCCTTGCTTCCTTTTCCTCTTTCCTTGCTTCCTTTTCCTTATTTCCCTTCTGTTCTTTCTCTCTCTCTCACCCACACACCTTTTCTTTCCTGCCTTCCTGCCTGCCTTTCTTGATTGCTTGATAGAAAGGAAGTAGGAGCAACAGGATCAGGAAACAACAGGAATTCGACTAATGTAATTCTTGAGAGTGCCCTTCATTTCACTTAATATTAGCCACCTAAGATGAAGACATTTAAATTCCTTCCAGATGAACTGCCATGTGGATCAACTGTCTCTTGATCTCTCATTACCTCTAAAAGAAATATAGGAGGTGAGACTCAGCTCACAGCTGAAGAGAGATAAATATAAGTGCCTACACAGAGGTGTCTGTAGAGAGGTTCAGAACCCAGTGTGGACAGCAACATCTGATCAGCAAGGTGGCTCTCCAGATAATGTCCTCTAAATTGACTAAGGCCTGGATAAGGTTGTTGAAACACAGATTTCTAGTGCAATTTGAGATGCCTTGGAGAATCCAAGATATCCATGGAGGACTGATAGATAAGACTCACAGAAAATCCATGTTCTCCTAGACCAAAATGTAGAAACTAGGTGGGGCATCAAAGATTTTCATGCTAACACTAGATGACTCTTTCTAGGCACTGTACAGAGTGACTGACCTCTGTGGACTGTGTAAGAACTGAGATTAAGTAACCCCCTAAATGGAGCTCATTAAACTGAATCCTTCTCTGGTTGATGTCCTAACAATGCACCCAGCAGCGACTTCAGCTGCCTAAACATGAGCACCTAGTGGTACCTGAGAGACGCTAAATCATCTGTAAAATCTGATCTTATAGACAGGACACGAGACATCAGGGACACAGTAATATATCTGGAGTGTCAGATTGAGGTGAGACATGAGGCATCACAAAACTTAAATAAACTTAGATGCCTAATGTCAGGAAACTTAATCTATCCTCTGATTTTTATTTAAGTAAGTGTAGAGTTGGTCAGTCTTATTTTCAATTACAGACAAATTTAACACATTGAAGGTTGGACTTTATAGAAAAGGAAGGTCTAAGCAACAAAGCCTATATGTTTAAACTGATAATTTTCCTAGAACTCTGACAGTAGTTGTTATAGTTTTATAAACAATTTATGTACCTGATAATGTGTTCCCCCCGCCGAAGCTTATAGCATCAGAGTTCACTAGAAATTATACATATCTATAACTTGAAAATTATCTTCTTTATCTATTTTTAGATAATTGGGACTGTATTTTATATAAGATGAAGTGATTTCAATGGAAAATTTTGCATGTATTTAAACGTTTCTATCTGAAGATCCCAAGTCATTGTACAGATATGAATACATTTAAGCTAATAGAATTTCTGTAGCATCACATTCCAGATTCTCTTTTTTTAATGATTCATCATAACAAAATGAAATGTTCTGTAGTGTATGAATGATGTGCTATGAAACATACATATCTCAAACATTAATGCTATAGTATAATGCATTTCCTGATCACAGAAACTTGATTGACTGATATAATTTATTCTGTTAGCTCAGCATGTTCTGCAAAGAGTTTAATTCACTACAGATTCAGATCCAGAGACAATAAATTTTGATAAACTCTCCTGGACCCTAATCTGAGTGAATCCATATTGTGACTCTAGAGAAAAGAATATCTTTCACTTCCTGCTAATCTCCAGTGTCTCCAACTATGAAAGTCCTTCTTGGCTTTTTTGACAATATGAAAAAGTTCAAAAAAGTTGCCTTCTTTCTTTCCTAAGAAATCTATATTCATGAGCTCTCCATTAATGTGGATCTCTTAATCAGGTGCCATATTCTCAGCTTTCTGTGTCTCCTTAGCAAAGATACAGTACTGATCCTAGGTAAACTTCTTTTATGTTCACTAACATATTTCCTATCAAACAAGATAAAAAAAAAAAAAAGCTAAAACAAATGTCATTGCTTTTCAGGAGTCTTGGAGCCAAACTCAGATCACTTCCTACATGACTTAGGGCATATGTAACCAACAGTATTTACATGGCTAAAAGAGGTTGTTCAGGATACTTGTTTTGCCCTGTTACTAAACTTTGAAATTCCATACATTTAGTCTTGCCATCATGTTTTCAACTCTGAAGATATCTACACCCTAATCATAATTCCATCTGCCCTTCCCCTAAATACCGTAACAGCTGGCACGATCAACAAGGAAGCACCAAGGAATGAAAGCCCTTCTATGTGTAGTCAGAGCAATTCTCGTACTTGCCACTTGCTGAAACAATCAAGCTGAAAACACAAGATGGACAACAGTGATTCTGTGTAACAGCCTAGTGCTTGGTGCCTGGGTCCATCAAGTAGAAAGCTTAGGTGTCTCTAGAGAACAAGTAGGATTGAATCTATTGGTATTAATCCCACACCAGTGAACTAACCATAAATATGAAGCATGGATTAAAGGCTATTCTTCATCCCAGGCATCAATACTAAATCACTTCTCCTTTTATGACCATAATGTCTCATAACAGCTACCTTCTACTGTAACGATAAAACTGGGTCCTAAAAAATGTATGAACAGAGGAGATGGAAAATTCAAAAGCACTGAGCCTGTGCAATGGAACTCACTTTCTACGAGAGATAAATAAACCACAGATATCTTTCTGTCAGAGTATGTGAAAAATTTATTCTTTCAGTTTACTTTTTCTTCACACAAAGTTCCATACATAAGAAACAACATTAATGCATTAAACTCTTTCTCCCACTTATTTTTAAATAATGTTTCTGAGACTCCTGTGCATCCAAATATCCAGCCTCTGGGATCTATTTAAATACAGACAGAAATTTCTGGTTTTCTTAACATATCCAGTTAAAACCAATCTTAATTATGGGTGCTATTTGTTTTTCAATAATGTAAGTATTCATAAATGAGCATTATCATTTATAGTTTAAGGAGAAAATTAACAGTGTTAGATCAGAGTCTGTTCTAGCAGAGACCGAAATCCCTCTCAAATGCAAAACAAAACAAACAAACAAACAAAACCCCTGCTTTTTGAGTATGCTTTGTTTTGAATTGGTTTCTTCATTTTATAAATCCTAATAATTTTCTATTACTTTGTAACAGGAAAATAGAAACATAGAAATTAAAGCCCTTTTTAAAGGGAAATCTGAAATATTGATTCAGAAGAAGTCAATTTGCAACATTGTAACATTTTGAAAATATTTTTGCCCGTATCCAGAGATTTCTACGTGCGCTACTTAATGCATTGTTATAACCACCGTTGGTATTTGCCTTTCACGCCCACAACTTTTGTACTTCAGCCTTCTGAGAAGGAAGTTGGGAATGTTTGGAACAAACTCCAGCAGGTGGAGATAAAGAGTAGTAACCAACACGAGGTGCCTTCCAACAGCGCAGTCTGGTTTTCATCACCGAGGAGTTTGTGTGGTTCAAGTGACACGGCTTGACAGAGAAGGATGACTGATCCAGTGCTACAACCGCTGCCACCCTTAGTCTGCAAAACCAGCAGACTGCCTGGTGCCTCCGTGCTGGCAGTGCCTCGGGTTAATCCCACAACGGCAGCTGGCTGGCAGGACGCTCCAGCCCAGAGCCAGCTACACTGATTCACCGCCTTGACCTGACGTGTCTGAAGTGACTAACAACGCAGGAGGGTAAGATCTAGCAGTAATGAAGCTCGCTGAAAACTCCTAAGGTCACCAATGCATGCTTAGCATTTGTTTGTTCTGGCCAGCTTACCAACAAGACAGGCTGGTCGCAGTAACAACATACGATATTTTCCTGGAAGCGGCAGCAATTTGAATGAAGAGTAATAGGAATCTTATCTAGGAATAGGTAAATGAAGAACATACAGGATTTTTAGGTTTAATTTGTAGCTTGCAGTAATTCAGACAGAAGCAAAAATCTCACTGTCCCTTTCCTTACTGTTCACAGTAATTCATTCTGGAAGGAGCCAGCATTAAAAATTAACTCTCTCCCTCACAGGCATTGAGTCAGGATAGTCAACAGATTGTGTAACAAAAGAAATCTCTGCAATTATGATAACTACATATTGTGTAATAACACAATTTGTTGACTGACTGTGAGAACATCATCAAGAAAATATTGCCCCACAGCAAAACCATAGGTCCTGAGATCCTGACACATTCATTTTTGATTTCTTTATCCTAAAACCACTTTCTGGATTATGAGCATAACCTGGAATCTTGCATAATGGGATCTAGGAGACACATTGTCCACAGCAGCAGCATTACAAGCAGAGTATTTGTCTTCCCTCCATCTCCCAAGAAACTTAAACTGGTCTTTACCCTCTTTTTAATCACAACGAACAGGTAATCTGATCAGAGGCACACATGAAGAAACTGGCAGGTGGTTTTCACTCTTTTAGAAAGATGTGAGCAAAGTACTGAAGAGAGTGTGAGAGTTAGTATGGTGCCTTTGAAGTATGACTGCCCATGGTTCCAAGGCATGGATCTCAAACATCAATTTGATTACAAAATGGCCTTGTAGATTGGGCATTTAGTACTGTTCCTGTGCTATAGATCTCTCGTGCTCTAGCAAAGTCTCTGGACACTGCCATTCATTGGATCACAATGCGACTATGGGCTTAATTGTGCAATATAGCACCAGCTCCTATACTGGAGCCTGTATCTGAGATGTGGCTGGAGCTGCATTATGCCAGAGGAAGCACTGTTATGATGGAGGAGTAGAACTTGGGACAATCTTCCACCTCACCTATCTGTTCCAGGGAGTGTATTTGGCATTGCCAGGAAAGGTTGGAGTTAATAGGTTTTGTACTCCTTTGAGTGAGAGGAGCTGAATTCAGCACAGTCATATAACCTGTCCAAAGGAGAGGGAAAGTCACCTTGGGATGCTGTTACGTCGGAAGAGTTTTAGTTTTAACAGTTCTGTTTTCTCAGCATGTAAATCAGTATCCAACTCTTTTATATTGAGAGTGAATGAATGTTAAAAGATGTAAAGAGTTGTTCTTTACTCACTGTACCTGAATTTTAGCTTTTTTTTTTAGCATTTAGTAAAATCACAGTATAATGGGAAATAAAATTAATAATGCTGATGGAGCAAAGAAATGCAAGTTTTACCAGTTTCCTTCTCAAACATACGTATTCTCATCTATGATTGGTCCTTAAGTATAAGGATCAAAATAAAAAACCCACATAAATAATGAGTATCTTACCAAGATCAATGAACCCATGCAACTTTACGCTTCCAAATTTCAGGACAGATTTTTCCTTACATCATTTACCAAATATCTGTTTTCATTTAATTTAGCATTTTGTGCTATTTCCCTAACACCACCATGATAAGAACTGGAGTCATCTATCCATCAAATGTCAAACTGGATTAGAAAGATTTTGATCTGGTGGTAGCCTTAATTCTAGGAGCTTGTTAAGAATTCAGTCATTTTTTCCAGAGAGTAATTTTTTAATTGTAATTTTCCATCCTTGAAGAAGAATTCACCTATAGTATTCTGATAAAGCACTGAACTACATAACAGCAGTTACCATTATGTTCTTAAATTCTCAGGCTGATTCCTCTAATAGCACAGTCTGTTCTATTCTGTAAATCAGTAGGGTCTATAAAACTGATTTTCTTTTCCAAAACTTTTGATTATCCTATGTGATGATTACTAGGAATAAAAGTAATTTCAGCTGTCTCAAGAGCTTCTTCTATTCCAAATATTTTAAAAGCAGAAAGATAAATTCCTGTCATTCTAGTTTGTGTTGCTTTTATAATCGTTCAAGATAGTTAAACCCTGCTTTTTAAAATATACAACTTAATCCTCTTCATGCCTGCTTTTATAGTCCATCTTTTCTGAAAATAGGTACTGTATAACATCTAGGGTATGATACATGGTAGTCATTACTGAAATCTGTCTTCAAAATACTAATAATTTTATCATATAATTTTCAAAAAACTTGAAAAATCAGATAATTTTCATACAATTTTAGTTTCTGATTTGACTGACCAAAAGAACCATATAATTCTTCTAGTAGTATGAAATTCATATAACCATCTACATAGACACAACAAAACCACAGATCACATCTGATGAAATGAAGCTGAAAATATGTATGTGGTTTATTTAAAATGTTACAAAGACCTATAAAGTCTTCAAATCCTGAAGGCACTTTTAAAAATGTTTCTCTCCTACAGAGATGTATTTTTGTGTGTGTGGTCCTTCGTACTGCAGGACTGGAGAGCAATGAAGGTTTGCGTTGAGACAGTGCTATACTTGCATTCGGTAGTCTAATACTTTTCAAATAAAAAAAGTCTAATTCATATGTAGACAAGCAGATACTGTACACTTTGTTTATTCTACAAGTCTATCTGTGATCATAAACATTTGGTAAATATTTGCTCTTCGGAGATTAGATTTAACATACTTGCATTTACTTGCAATTAAAATGTTGCTTTCCTGATGACTGTTGCATGGGCTGCTGTATTTCATCAGTGACATAACATAATGTAAAGATAAGAGTTAAATGGAAAGAAGTCTGTTGTGAATATGGTCCTGGTCTGTTTCTGAAATCAACACTTTGTGGCAGTTATATTTGGATAATTTTTCACTTCTTTAAACTCATTGCAGATTGATACTATCAGATCCTGATTTTGTAATTATTTTTCTGGTGTTTTCTTTTGGTTTGTTTGCTTGCTTCAAAAAAATGCCATCGTTTTACAGCCTCTACTATATTTGTTACAGAACAAAGGTGCTTTTCTCCTTCCCTTATATGATTTATTGACTATTATGCACCCAACACTTCCAAATGGCTTCCAAAGGCAATAAAGTAGCAGGATAAATCCTAAGAAACAAAAGTATGACTTAAATTACAGAATTCACTTATTGACTCTAAAAACAGAAAATTCAACACTAATGCTGTATTTTTTCAGGGTATTTAAGGTTTTTAGACTACACACAAAAAGGTCCTTTTATTTTGCCATACTGCATCAATCCAAAGGGATTAGCTTAGTATGGAGGAGATATTTATGATGCAGGGAGTAAAACAGTCCTTCAGTAGTTCCAAGCCTGCAATGGCAATGCACTTCTGCATCTGCATTCATAGTTTTGTTTACTGAGCAAAAGCGTGCCTAAAGCAGACTATGTTAATACAGATATCATACTAGTACAATGTACATATATGGACCATGTTCTCGGCCGTTAGAAACCAGTTTAGCTCTGTTAATTGTAGTTGAACTCTTGAACACAATATGGCAATGTAGTGTCCATGTACATGAACACAGTTCTAAAAAAGTGGCAATGCTGTCAATTTCAGAAACTTCCATTTCATAGTAGTAGAAATAAGCCCCCAGTGAAAATTATGCTATATTTTAACAATCCATTCCAGTAGTAATTTCACATCCTAAAATTTAGAGAAGGAAACAAAGCTGCTATCATCTAGTCTTATTTTCCCTCTCCTCCCACTTGTGAATTCATAATTTCCACTTCACCATAGAATCATAGAATCATAGAATGGTTAGGGTTGGAAGGGACCTTAAAGATCATCCAGTTCCAACCCCCCTGACATGGGCAGGGACCCCTTCCACTAGACCAGGTTGCTCAAAGCCTCATCTAGCCTGGCCTTGAAGACATCCAGGGATGGGGCATCCACAGCTTCTCTGGGCAACCTGTTCCAGTGCCTCACCACCCTCTCTGTGAAGAATTTCTTCCTGACATCTAATCTAAACCTCCCCGCTTTCAATTTATACCCATTACCCCTTGTCCTGTCACTACAGGCTCTTGTAAAAAGTCCTCTCCCAGTACCCTTGTAGGCCCCCTTCAGATACTGGAAGGCTGCAATGAGGTCTCCTCGGAGCCTCCTCTTCTCCAGGCTGAACAAGCCCAGTTTTCGCAGTCTTTTGTCATAGGAGAGGTGCTCCAGCCCTCTGATCATCTTCATGGCCCTCCTCTGGACTCGCTCCAAGTGGTCAATATCCTTCTGATATTGAGGGCTCCACCTTCACCTTCTCTTGTTTGCCTTTCATGTTTCAGATTATTTCATTGAAAACCAGCATTTCCTCAGTTCTCATATATCTAGTGTCCATCTTAATATGAATTCATTTCTCATGCTTTTTACAACAAAAATTCAAATAATTCTCATATATTTCAATGATTCTGTTCCACTTCTGCACTAATTTCTTCCCACATTTCTCTTAAAACTTTATCACAGACAGTGTAATTTTATGGAAATTTAAATACATTTATGTCTTCTCTAAATTTTTTTCTGAAATTCTTCCTGAACTACTACCCTGACACTTCATAGAAACTGAGTACAAGTAATTGTCATAAACTGAAGAATATTTCTGAGTTATGTCAGAAAGCAGTCATTGTTTGTCCTTTGTGATTTGAATATGAAAAATGTTTTTACAATTAGGTGATATACATGTATATGGAAATTCTATTTATGATGATTTCAAATCTATTTTATGTTTTGAAACCGTGAGTAATCAACAGGTAGAGAGACTAACAAATAAAGCAATACAAAAATGCCTCTGTTCTTTTCCCCTCTGAACAATACAAGTGCAATTTCAATCACAGATTTTTTTTCCTTATAGGATTCTTTTGAATTACATAGGAGAGAGAGAAATGCATATGCCTTAGTTTTGCTTGTTTATAACAGTGAAATGCAAAAATTCATAACTTTTCTGTGATGATTATCCTTATTCATAACTTTTCTATGAGGATCATCTTTCAACCCTGCTATCCACTCCCACTGTACTGGAGTTGAACATTAATGGGCTGTAAGCTTGGAATAAGCAAAACGAAGTTCATGGAAGAAAGCAGGTAAAGAACAGAGTATTTAATATATTTATTTTTATACATATGTATATATAAATAATATATAGATACATTTATGGGCTAACTCCCACACAGTAGAAAAATTCCCACAACTGGGAAGATAAAGGTCTGTTATCCAACCAGATGCATTAATGCAGTGCTCTGCAAAATGGTAGCAACTTTGGAATCTGCGGGCCCATCAGAAAGCAGCAACCACTCAATATTTTTCTTAAATTTAAGAAAATCCCCATTCAGTGTTGAGAGTAAATTAAGAATTTAAGAGAAAATTTGCTACTGCTCATGTCTTCTTCTCTTACTTTAATAATTTTTTTTTCCAATTTTGAACTGTCACTTCAGTTATGACCATTCAAATGATAAAAAAGCTTCAATTTCTGAACAAGAGTCTTTTTAAGAGGCCCTAGGCTTTTTCAAAATATTTTTCCGAACAGACAATGAGCAGAAGTCTCAAGGAGCTCTTGTGACAAAGACACAGTCTGAGGAGCTTTTCCTTTTAGGTGAATAGAAGTATATCCTCTGTGCAGGTCTTAGTCAGGACAGAATTAATTTCTTCACAGTAACTAGTATGAGGCTGAGAAGAGTACGACACCTTCCAATCTCAGTTTGTTTGCACATGAACTACAAAGCCCTCACATGGTCTCTGATTCCATTAGGAAACTTCTTTCTCTTCTTCTAGCCCTACCACACAAGATTAGCTAAGCATTCATTTTAATAAACTAACTCCATATTTTAGCTGTATTTCTTGATGTGCCTGCCACTGTCTTTGATCTAATGCAGGCTGAATCTCCTGACCTTTAGACCACTTTGTAAGGCCAATTTTTTTCTGTTGGATCGCACAAGGAGGTAATTAAATACTATGCTAAGGATTTCATTACTAGTCCCACTGAACTTTGCAGCTGTACTTAGCTCAATTATTTACAATTACGCATGTGATTTAATTAACTTGTGGCATATTTGTGCATATGGTAAGTAACATTTCATAAGTATATCTTATAAATCATATTTTAAAATGTTACTAATAACTACTAATAGGTAAGCAAATGTAAGGAAAAGGCAACCCAGTTCTTATGAGCATTCAAAGCCTTTCCTCCCTCCTTGCTCCTCCCCCTGCCTAACACTGAGTTTTGAAAAACATAAGCCCTGCATTTACAGGGTGTATTTATATTTTGCTAAGCTGTATAAGATTTGTTCAAGCTTTTCTCCTATATGCCCTAAAATATTTTGGTTAATGAAAGAAAACTTTGAGAAGCACTTTATGTTAAAAAAAAAAAAAAAAAGAAAATATTTTCATTAAAACTCATAGAATTGCAGTTTCACAAGCCAAATATTATCTGATAGCAGCTTGCAAGTTCTTTTTAATTAACTGCATTAAATAAATTGATTGCACCTTTCCTATTTCTGTTAATTAATATGTGCTAAGAATCATTGTGAGAAGAAGAAGTAGGATGAACAGCACTGATGCTATCAATGTTACAGCCACCTGTCACATCTGCCAGAAAGTAGACTGAAAGTTTCTAAAAAATAGTGAGATACATTATAATGAAGACTTAGGGGAGAGAGAGAGAGGTGAATACTGGCATTTTAAACTTCTGTACCAGCCCTTGCAGAATTGATGACTGCAAGTGGGTGTAGCTGTCAACTAATGTTCTCTGAATAACTTTATTACCTAGGGAAATCAGAGGCTCCAGCAAGTTTATATTTTTACCCTCCTGAAAATAATATACACATGTGTCAAAGTGCTATCTGTTTGCTGTATGGTGACCATATATAAACCATTATACCATGTATCTCTGAGTTACAAACCAGAAAAATATATACGCTCTGGCGTAGTTCATTTCTTCTTTAATTTCAATAAAAATCACAGCCCAGCTCTCGTCTGTGCCTGGGCGTGCATAGCTCAAACTTTTGGGTAAGAGAGATCTCCCTGATCCCAGCAGACTGAGTGATCCCAACACTTTCTTTCTCATTGCTTTAGAGATGCCACAGTCACAGTGGGACCCTACTACTCCTTCCTACATTGCCTGTCAATCAGTTAGTCTTTGGGGAATGTAAATCATTTCCATTTTTAGTTGGACAGATGGTAGGTTGGGAGAGGAAAAATCTGCTGGGATATTATGCAGCTGTCAGATATCAAACCACCATACTTGGGTATTATGGTACAGAGTTTTCCACCCAGGATGTCCAGCTTCATATCCATATACAAACTTTCCCTTTAATGTCCAGGGGCACCATCTCTTCCCAGCCAGTCAGTTTCAGAAGCTTTTTCTCTGGCACTGGGAGGCATAAATAAGGCAGGGTTTACTCAGGAATCTGGCATGATCTCAATGATGGGACACAGTGTGGGAGATAGAGTGGATTTAAGAGGTTGATGAAGAATTGTTGAAGACCTGAATCTCCTCAAACCTCAAATGTTGCACATCATATTAGAAACTAATTTACCAGGCTATGTTCAGTGTAGAAGAAAGGATATCTACCAAATGTTTTCTGTGTTTTTTATACTTAACATAGTAACTTTACTTGTTCCATACTACAGTCCTTCAGAAACATACCTAACTGCTTTCTAAATTTGATTAACCTCTCTTGGTGCTGTTCCTTGATTCACTTTATGTGAAATCAACCACTCCTACTTCCATCTCCCTGTTCTGTATCTTTCATAAAACTGATTCTCAAGTTGGGGGTGGGAGGGGCCTGGTGTTGGAATTTTTTATAGAGATGGAAACAAAGATAATTTTTAAAATGCAGCTAGATTTTGCATATGTCTTCATTGTGCAGCCTGAGTACATCACCTTGTACAAAAAAATTAGCTATCTTATTTGAGGGTCTCCTGTTAATCTTCTGCAGCCCAATTTATCTTCACTATTCTACTGTATTTTCTGCCACTTAGGGGGGTGGATATTTATTTTACTTAGATTAATTTTGATTGCAGTCTTCTTGACTGCATCTTAAGTATTTCCCATGCATTGCTGAATCTCAGCCAAATCACTTTAACTCATTTCATATTCATTCAAGTAGCTATTGACAAAGTAAAAGTAATACTGCAGTGTATAAAAAGCTTGAATAGCTTCCTTTCTGATTCATGTAGCAGTTAAAAACTCAGGCTAACATCATGGGCAGCTCTGTTCTACTGAATTTAGAAGAACAGATTTAGATCTGACTCTTTTATCACACATATATTTAATTCCTACAACATTTACAATTTTGCCATGTTTTACAGCTTCAGTTTTTCAAATTATTCAAGGACTTCTGATTCAAACTTATATCTGGGTCCCAAATTCATTTTTTTCAATAGTGTTATGAAAAAACCATTTTTGTCTGGAAAGAATTTACTTTCCAAATGTGATCTTTAATCACACTGAATCAATACACTGTTATCAAAAGTATATGAAGAATCATCATTAATTCAATAACTAATGAACAAAATGGCCAAATGTCAGTCCTCAAGAAACATGACCTAGTCACAAGGTCCTCATCCTGTACTCACTTGATATGGAGTTTATTGAGTGAGTAAGTTTGGATATCAAATGGATATAATCAAATCAGACATGTCGGATGGGCTTTTAATCTTTCTAGTCACAAGCTTATTTCTGCATGCACTTTCTTGTGAATTTTTTTTTTTTCTTAAAAAAACCCCAGTATCTTAAAATGTCTGTTATGAAATGCATCCAAAATAAGGTCAAGGTTTCCATCTGGGAGAAAAACATTGAACTAGTGGCCTAAGGTAGAAATATGGTGGCACGATAAGAAAAATAATTTCAGTTGGAAACTGTAGTTTTATCTTTTCTTATGAGCTCTTCAGTCAAACTATCCAGGACCCAATGTTCCCAGACAATTCTTTGAAAGAACAGGCTGGCGGATTTGGAAGCAAGTTCTTTGACCTTTGGCTAGTAAGTGGTACTTTCTATTTTGTCTGAGCCTTAAGTAATTTTCTGTACCAAGACAATTCTATGTATCTAATTACAGCATTAGTGTAAAAATTGTTCCAGCTGTCCAGAAGGTTTTGCTATTTGATGATATCATAACCAGAGTGTTATTAAATCTCACAGCAGCTGTACACTTGACTCCAGTCAAGCAAGAATCCTATAGAGATATCAAGTATTGATGGATTTCCTCCATATCTTTCAGTGAAAAAACCTAAGATTTTTTAAGGAAGTCATAATGTCAGCAGAATTTTTTAAATAAATCTACATCATTAGTTGGAAGTATTTCAAAATTTGTGTGAAGGCAAAAGTTCTTGATAACATATCTTTTAAAATAAAAAAAAAAATTTCAGGTAGTAAATCAAATTTACACAACAAATACATGGTTTTCTTCCAAATCATGTTTCCAAACATAGATAGAAACAATGTGGAAAACATAATATCTGCATACTGCTAAGAAGAGGCAAAGTACTTCCCCAAATTTATTCTGAAAAATATTCATATTTTTATAAATGCAGAATGTATCCTTTCAGTAATAAAAAGCACACAAAGAAGATTTTAATCTTAATTTTCCTTTAGAACCATATGGAAGAGCCTAAGGCCTTACAAACATTTCTGTACATTTTACATTCAAGTCAAGCCAAGGTATAGTCCTGATGGACAAAGAAACATTATGCAAGTGGCCATTCACTCTGATTTTTTTATCATCTCATGAGACTTGGTGGATTTTTAAAATTTCCATGCCAATAATGACATTATTTTAAAAGAATAAAACCTTTTTAAAGAAACCAACAATTACTGTATAGTAACTTGGATGCTACAGTACTGTAGGAAGCCATAGCACCCAGAAAAAACACACATCTCCAAAATATTAATCTAGCGCACAAGCGGACCTTTGATCCTGTCTTACTTCATTTTTACACCTTAATGAAGAGATTCAGAGCCTCAGTTTTCCTTCAATATAATGGAAGGCAAGTTCCTCCAGAAATGACAACAACGCATTTTATATTAGGCATTAGTTAAGTGCCTGATGTGACTATGTGTGTGTACTGAATTGCCTCTTACTGCTTTCCATTTTTGTCACAGGGAATGGGTAAGTCTATGTGTGTGACTTACACAGCTAAGTTCTTTAAGAAGTGGTTTGACTGCCTTCCTCAGCTTCGTATACTTGGTTTGAACCAGATGGTCGGTGCCTACAAACGAGATCTAAAAAGCTCATTAGCCTGAACACCTGTAAATGAAGCTACCTCAGATAGCTGACATCAGCTCTATTACTTCCACACCAGAATAAGATCCTTACCCATTTCCTGATGAACTATGCATAGCAGCGAACATCACATGAAGTAAAGAAATTTAGATGAGACCACAGGCTCTTATTTTGACTGTGAATTAGACAATGTACTTGACCTATTAACATGAATGAATTAATTATATAGTCCCCATACAGTTATGCTAATAGATAATAATTTCTAGTTTTAGGTCCATGGTTTTGCTTTCAGCATAATAACATTGATTTTTTTTACAGGAAGTTTTACTTTTCTTATTCTATTCCCAGACTCCTATCCATAGATCTTTTCTCCATATCCACAGAGACAGGGAAAAACTTGGAGTAAAAATAGTTAGAGAACAGAAAAATAAAGTTAGGGAGGGATGGGAAAGCTGATTTTGCCAAATTTAGATCCTATCAAAAACCCTTGGGTTCTGTATTGCAAAACAGACCTGGAAACTTTTGAGTATTAGTCTGCTCTTTGCTACTTTTTTTTTTTTCCTTTTCTTATTTTCTTTTTTCTTAAATATTCCTCTGGTAACCCTAGAAACAGAGCAAGTCTGGCTTTCAGGCAAGAAACATTGCTTCCTAGAACAAGTTAACATTAAGAAAGAATACGTACTCCAAGCTGGAAAATGGAGGCAAGTAAAATGGTTCTTTGTTTGGAAAACTCAGGGGTCCTAGCTGGTCTTTTGTGTGCTAAGATAAATTTCAATCCTTAAAAGCCTTTCACTCAAGAAGTAGCCATTATTCTGCAGTCCAACTGTGAACTGAAGATAGAGAATATACATGTTCAGGAGTAGGTCCTAGAAGTAGTCCTGATTGAAACAGATAGCTTCATCTGCTTCACAGGGGAAAGACTGATCAATGTTTTACAAGACTAAGCCTTTTTCTTTCTTTCTACACACACTTTGGAGGAGTTACATGGCAAAGAACAATGCTATAAAAATATAATCCTTCTGCAAAAAATATCACAGAATAACGAATTATTTTCTATCATGTCTACCTTCCTTTCCTGATAAATTCAGGAGGAAAGGATTTAAAGCAGAAAGAAGACGTTTGAAAATGTTAGCTAGCCTGGACATTCCAGGAGAAAGAATATTTTTGTGGAATAAATTTCTAAGATCATTCTGGAATCCTGGATAATGCAGTCATAGCCACCCAGGTGAATCCTGATCAGGATCCATAAGCAGTAACAGGTTGACTTTTCCATCTATGCTCCAGCTGGAAAGCAATTGACTGCAACATCATAAAACCTTTCCCCTGTCCAGCTGGAGACCCTGTGTTGGCACAAACCTCCCTTGAATGGCACAGTTTGGGTCTTTGGAAGAGCACTGATTTGTGCATGACTGCATAGTTGTAAAGAATTTCACCTAAATTGCTTGTAGAAATTTTGACATTATGTGCTTTCTGCTGGTAATGAATTTCTTTTAACAAACTGGCTAAATTGATCACTTAGAAGTTATTCATCCATTAATTTAATGAAACCTGGCTAAGTTACAGAAATCCCACTGAGATCTGTCCTTTCCTCTTTTCTGACATACACTAGGCTGGAATTTTCCTGAACCAGTCCCAGCCTGTGCACCGTGAACCTAATTTTTATGAGGTAGCAGATATCTTGCCATTATTATTCTGTGAAGAGCATTCACCCATGACACCAAACACAACTGTTCTTCAGGATCCTGCTTCTGAGAGGAAATTGAGTAGCCCCTTTCCCTTCATTGAGGACCTAACCCTGCTTCTTCAAATGAATTCAAGCTATTTAGTAGAGAAAAGTTTAAGATCTAATCTTTAAAAGTTATGCCACCATGGGAGAATGGAATCTGCCATGACAAAATAAGCACAGGTTTTCCATGTGTGATGAACGAGGACTTTTAGATAACTAAGCAGATACATATATGAATAAATGCAGATAGAATAAAGCCAGCCTCTTCCCACCCTGAGGAGGAACAGCATGCTAGCTGTGTCCCACACTTCTTTCCCTCTGAAGGATGTGTCTCTAAGAGAGATGTTCATATCCTGTACTAGAGATAGCAAATATCTGGACAAACTGGGATGTGAGTAAAGGAGCTTCTCTGTACCTGTGTGACCATGCAAATTTGCCCTAAAAGTGTGATTCACAAAAGCTGATGAAAACCTGTAATAATCTTAGATTTCTTATGAAAACAGGGTGATCTTTGGAAAATGGATGTTATTGTCAGGAGTTGAAGGAATTATTTTGACTTCATCTAGATTCACCAAGAATTAGTGTGGCTGGTCAGTGTTTTCTCATAAAAACTGGGAAGGTGAATTGTCTTCTTTTATTTTTATAGCTTAGTGGCTAACACTTGCTTGCACTGTGAAACTGAGGTTATTTTCAGTACCACATGAGGGAATCTGAACTAGCATCTCTAGGGTAAATGCTTTAGCAATTAGACAAGTGATCATTTTGTCTCAGAACTGTGGCTAAAAAAGTATTATCTCATATAGGAGATGCAGAAATAAGTCTGTGGGTTAATTTCATGTCAAAAGAGACCAGTTTCTTCTGGTTTTCTCCTATTTCACTAAAGAGTGAGAAGTTCTAGTTTATTACGAAATTCAAGGAAAAAAAAAATCAAACTATAGATGGAAAATTAAAGGACTTCTAAGGCCAGAAAGGATCATTATAACAAGACTGCTGTAAAACATTACCCTGTACTAGACCCAGTTCTCTCTCTTTGATTAAAAGCAGTGTCCTGGAAACAAACAGCCTTGATTTTTTTTTTTTTTTTTAACATGAAAATATGAATGAACCAGTATTTCCTTTGTTATTTTGAGAAAATAGTTAATTTTGTCTCTGGGAGAGGAAGGCAGGCAGGCAGAAAATCTGTCCTTTCCATGTTAATTTTATTGTAATATAATCCACTGTGTTTGACTGTGAAAGTAGCTTGACCACCGTTAACTCACTTCTTCACCAGAAGACTAATCAGTTCTCTTAGTCTGTTAATCCCACATATCCAGCTGTTCATACTAATACCTCTTGATTGATTTAAAATAAATTATTACTCTGCAAAAACAAAGGTAGTGTTAGAGCTCATTGGTCCCATACGCTGGCTGTTTCAAGTATAACCCTGAGCTGACACAGACATAAATTGTTTTGATTATTTTCACTGCACTTATCTTAATTTGTTAAATTATTTGCTTGGCCTCCATTTTTGGATCTCTGCCTTTATTTACTTCTATATCTATACATGCATATCTATATCTTTGTCCTTATATATAATATTGTTGATAGTATACAGTACTGGCATTGCATATGTTGCATGTATCTTTAAGTATCACATCCTCATACTACACTACATCAGCAAATATGCAACACTATGAGTTAACCTAGAATGAAGTCCACAAACCTCATCAGAAGGAGTTTATCAAAACTCCTCCTTTCATATATAACTGCCCAATATTTGAGCTGAAGTCCACAGACACCCACATTGTCACCACCTTTCTTTTTGTTTAAAGGTCTATTTTATTAATATCTTCACCATTAAATCCAGTGCCCTTGAACACTGGGCAATTGCCAGATCTTGCCAGCTCACAAAGTGCCACTTACCAGGCTGATTGGGTATGTGGTCTCAAGTACATTTTCCGAGTCAATAACAATCTCCACCTCCCTCAATTACACATGCACACCCTCCCCCAGTAATTGTAGTATTCACCCTTGAGGTAGGCAAGAGTAGCCAAATGTTCATTGCTGGTCAAGGTGTGGAAGCTCTAACCATGAGGCAATACTGCTTTTGGTGATGGGATTTCTCTAGAATGTAATGACTTTGTATGAGATATGTGTTCTGGTCACCTTTCCTGTTCCATAGAATCCACATTTGGGCCTGATCCAGTTTTGTGGGCCACATCCTCCAACAACAGATGGACACTTAGGTACCTGTTCTGGGCTCACTCAGGAAAGAGTTATCTCTCTCTACCGTGGCTGCTAGGAAGCTGTTCCTGGATGCAGAGAGCAGCACAGATAAGTTCTTAGCTGGCACTGGGGAATGCTTGCACCAGATTCAAGGACTTTCTCCACTTCTGATCCTGCAGCTGCGTTCCCAGCTCTCGCAGTCTCGCTACAGGCAGTGTAGGGGACACACAGTTCAGACAGCTGAACCAAACTGACCAAGGAAGTATTCAATAGGACAGCAGGCTCACGGCATAGGAGGGGGTCCAGGAGCCATTACTCTCTCTCTTACTCTCTTGCTCATTTACTCCCATACACTTGCTAATATTCTCCTTGACTCCTGCATTAGCTGCTTTGGTAACTCCTGTGCTGGCTGGTTCGTGAGGGAGTTGGTGGGTTTGTTTAGTTTTCCCAGGCTTGCTGTCGCTGATAGGGTTCACTCAGAATCTGCTGCGACAGTTCTCGAGCTCCAACCCTCAGTCTGCAGCTCTCAGCCTGCGATCGCTCTCGGGCTCTCTGGGTCTGACTCTCACTACTCAACACCTGGTTGTGTGTTGGTCAGTGGGTGGCGAGCAACTGTATCATAATTGTATCGTATTGCATTATATGTTTTATTTTCAATTTTTTTAATTACTTATTAGTAGTATTTGTAGATATTAAATCAGACTTAATTAGTAAATAGTTCTTATATCAATTTTATGACCTTCCTTATTTCTTTTTCCTCTGTTTCTTCCCCTCCACTGGAGGGGGGGGGGTGGGGATTTGTATTTGTGAGAGCAGCTTCATGGTATTTGGCTAGCCAGAGTTAAACCATGACAGTACTATGTCCTAAATTTTCCATGCTGCAGCATTAAGCAGCTGACAGTATTTGCAATCTCACACTGTTAATTGCCTCGTAATGCAGTCCAGCAATAGGGCCTCCAGCTTCAGTGGAGGAATCTGAGGCAGGAGTCAAGGTGAGTTGTTTGTTTTACAAAGGAAGACTGAAATCCCAGAAAGAACTGATCTCTGGTTTGAATGGGAGATAATTTTTCTATTCTAATAGCTGTCCAACAGCTTCTTGTGATCCATTCAGCTTTTCCCAAAGTCTGTCAGTGATTCAAATCACAATGGGAAGACTGAAACCCAAATGAAAACAACACAGAACACAGTTAATTGAGAATGCCAGAAAAGTATTATCTGTATACTTTGGACCATGCATGTGTGAAAAACAATTGCCTTTTTCACCCTTATTTAACTGAACTCCTACATCAACATTATATTGGCACAAGATCCTTTATTGCAGTAGGAATTTTCCTGGCTCACCACAGGTTCCATCTTTTTTTGGGGGGGCGAAGTTAAAAAGTGAACATTGGGTTTTGTTTAGATCTATTATATCAAATTGTTATGTTTCAATTATTACCTTAGTGGAATATGTCACACTCCAGAATGACAACAGATGGATGATTGATGTTATTTACATTGCAAAAGGGCTGATTCACCCTGTTTATTCTTTGCTAGTTAAATTATACATCTTATATTCTAGACCTGTTGAACCTAGTAAAGCCAGACCATTTACATCTTTATAGTGAACACAATTTTTTTTCTGATCTGTCCACTGGTAGCCCCATGTATAGACTGATTTAAGTTTTAACTATTGATTTACAAGCTTTTGACTTTTATACAATATTTGTTATGTTTTTCAAAACAGAAAAATAGAAAAACTAACCTTCTATCACTGTCTTCTTGTAATTTTGAACATAGTTACTCTAAGTTTTTTTGCTACAGGTGCTTTTTGATATGCAGCAGCAACACTCAGTGAATCCTATCATTTCTGACATGCATTCAGCTCAGTCGTTGACTACCCTAAAGTCAGCACTCAAGACATATTCTCTGGTTCACTCCTGTTAATGATAATTAGTGCACTAATGAGATGTTTCTTAGGTTGAAAAAAAAGGTCTATAATAAGGCACTGACCTATTTCAATAGTTTGATTCCATAACATACCTACAAACATAATCTGCAAGGGTGTTACCACCAAGTAGCTCACCAAGTTAACTGGAGCTGGGCAAATTAATGCCATGGTTGGAATACTTGATCACCCTTAACATCCAAGAACAGAGATGCAAAGTTGCTTCATAAGCTGTGATAGAGGTACTGGAAAGAGATCAAAAATGCATTTTTTTTATGGAAATTAAAACTGTCCCCAGCACAGACTTCGTACAAACACCCGCAAAGGGGCAGGCCCCACATAGCACAGCACACCCTCTATGTAAGTACATAAATCCTATTGCTTCAGTCTTTGGGGGAGGTCTGATAACAAAATGTTTTGATAATGAAGATTTATGATGGGAGGAGTGCATTTCATCCTACATATTGTTGCGATACTGAAGCATAACGCTCTGTGAAAGCAAACGTTCTGCTATGGGTAGTTCTACAGGAATACTTTTAATTTAGCTTAGAAAACATCAAAGTCAGACTTAAAATACAAACTGTCTCAAACCTGGAAAAAAATGTAAAACAGAAATAAAAACATATTTAGATTTTTTAATTTTTTAAAATTTAGATTTTTCAATCCATATAATTTGAATAGAAATAATTGAAGTTTCACTTACAAATAGTACTTAAAATTTTCTATTATGAGTTTTTACTACAATTCACAGTACCCACACTTACTTATTTCCTTCCTCTCTTCCTTTCTTCCTTCCTCTTTTTCTCTTTAAGGTAGTAGGGAAGTTTCAGGCAAGCATATAATAGGAATAAGCTCATATTTTCTCTCTCCTCTTTCAGCAGCCAGGTTATTCCTAAGGATCTGCTCATCATCCATTATAATAGAAATGAGCAGCAGCTGTAGCTTTTGCATCATGGTTAACATAAAACCTCTCAAAGCCAGCTTTCTTTTATAGACCCCCTGAAGTTTTATCCAATTGGTTAACTGCAACTAGTTAATCAGAAAACAATTAATTTAATTTTGCAGGCAGAAAAATTTGATATAAAATTATACAGCTTCCTGTAATAATTAACCACATCTGCTACAAAAATCTCCATAGTAGCAATACACAGTAAGTTTGTGATAAGACACAGCTTCAGATGCTTATTGGGATGTTGAATTACTTACTGACTCTGGAGTTGTAAACTGTTGTGTCTATTTTACTATTACTATTTTGGGAATATCCTCTGTCAAAATTGTTATATTTGCTTGACAAAATTGCAACCAGCTGACCATTAAGAGACTATGGTGCTAATTGCTGCTTCTCAGATGAAATGGTTGTCTGCTTGGTTGGGTAAGTTGTCTTTCAGCCTGTTCTTGAAACACATCTGTTAAACATCATTCTTCTCTACTGGAGCAACGATTGCACAGGTCTCCCCCAAACTGGATTTAGCCTCAGCAAAAAGATAGCAAATAAAAGCAGTGTCCTAATCCAAACACAGTAGGCCTCAAGGTTCATTAAGATGTAAGCTCTAGGTTAGGCACAGGATTAATGTGGTGGGTGAACATCCTCTATGTTGCTGTACACACAGCATATGTCTATATGTTGCTATGCTATATAACTCTTTGTGGGTGTGTCCAATTATTGTTTTAGTTCAGATGAATAGTGTGGTTTTGAAGTAAATGGTTGAAAATCATGGAAAGTGTTTCATATCAGTGAGTGAAGTCATCAGCAAGAGCAATCTGGATTCTTTGGAGATAAAACTAAATGTGAAAGTATGCTCCAGAATAACACCTAGTCCCACTTGAAAGGGATTCAGACCACCAATTCAGATTAAAACTGGCTTGGAATAAATACCCATGAAATCCGAAGTGTGGACATGGATATTTTGTACCTTCTATTTCACTTTACAGATCTGTTCTTATAAGGCCGTATTACAGCCAAATATGAACACACACAGCCAGTGACTCAGTCAGATATGTCTTTTTGAACTAGAATCATAGAATAGTTTGAGTTGGAAGGAAACATTAAAGGTTCACTCTATTCCTCTGTCTTTGATGAAGCTATTAACTGTCCTGGACCCAGTATGGACCTCTGAGGGACACCACTCATCACTTGCCTCCATACAAACACTGAGCCGTTGACCATTACGTTCTGGATGTGACCACCTATAACATCTTCTGCCTCTCAAGTCTCTTTCCTCAAAAGCCCTTTCTATTCTTATAAGAAAACTCTGTGTGGTTGGTTGTGTCTGTAAACAATTAGTATACCCAGTATACACACTAAATAAACACTGGTCTCTGCACATACTGTATGTGAATAATTCAAGGAAAATTTATCTTTTAATCATTCTTTATCAATAACAATACAAAACCAAAGTGCTGATGATCCAATTATTTCAGTTTATACTGTTTTGATAAGCCTGTCATTCATTATCAGATCATTACAGCAACTTTCATGTCAAATTCCTGGTGGCTCTGGAAAGAGAGTTTACATCAGCAAATATTACTTATGCAAGTGAGAGTTACAGAGTAAGCCATGGAAGAGATTCAGCGATTGCACTTTTCAGTGTTTATAACACCAATACCTCACCATACAAAATTACATTATTTTTGGAACACTGTATGTATCTGATACAGTATTTCACAGTAGGTTCATGTGCCCCTCCACAACCACTAGCAACTGTCAGCTCCATATGTTTCAACAAAACCATATACTGTTAAAGCAAGTATAGAGAAAAAGGTATATCAGATTGTATTACTGGGAAGTTGACAAGAACTTCTGGACTCAAGAGGATGCATCTTCAAGATAATAGGCAAGCACTTTCCTTCAAAGTGATCGAACATTTAAGACAAAACCCAGACTATTAAGGACAGTCTTTAGACCAATCACACCAGCAACAAAATCTCTGTAACTTTAAATGGTTCAAGAAAGCACAGATTTTAATTTATTCAACCTTATCAGGAAAAAATATTTTTTTTCTGGTTACTTACATCCACTGTCTAGATTTACTGAGACAGTAACACAATTACTGCAGGCAAAGCAGAGAAGAGGTGGTGGAGGAAAGACAGCTGTAGATTGTTTCTGCCTGAAGCTCTCAAGCTTTTCCTGAAAACCTGTGTGTCCTTCAGGATCACTTTGTCACCTACAAAGCACCATGTATGACTTTATGTGTGTATGTGTAGGCTTAGAAAAGGCAAAAAAGATCAGCAACAGGCAAGTTTTCTATATATTTATGTCCATTTTATATGGTCATAGATTTGGGAGGAAACATAACAGTATTTTTTTGGTCAACTTTTTATGTGTTCCAAAGTGAGTGGATGAGGGAGGGGAGAAAACTTGGACTCTAGCTGTCTGAACCATAGGAGAGGTCAAAGAAGGGCGATAGAAAGGTCAGAGGGACCTTGGGGACCTTGAACTCATTACTCTGATTACTAATTTGTGTGTGCCTTGTGGGGTACATCAAGAGGATGAGGTTGGCATTTGTTTGTTTTTATCAGCAGGGTTGCCTTGCGGGCCTCTGTTAAAACAAAGTATAATCTCCATGGTGTAAACCGAAAGCCAGCAAACCTCCTGCCAAGAGGCAGACAAGGAAAAATGGTTTCTGGGACCTCCTCTTTCAGGACATTTGCCAGGTGAAACATTTTAGGATTTCTCAACCATTTACATAAACATGTCTCTCTCATTTTCATAATCATAGGGGTCTGGTAAGATTTTTTTCCTACACTTTTGTGTTTCTCTGTTGTTTAGGGAAATAAATTGCCACTGCTTTACGTACCTTGGTTGTCCAGCTTTAGGATTTGTGTTTTAAGAGAGCATGGTATCTTTGCATTTTCTCACCAGTATTGTATTGCACAATTGCAGCCAAATTTTACGGTTGCAGAAAGCATTAGCAGGCCAGGCCAAAAGGCACTTTTCATTTTTATTTAATATGAAATTTTACTTAGCAGCTCCAGCTCTTTGCCTCATTACTGTAATTACTTGAAATGTTTTATTTTTTACACTGAACCTCTCCAGCCCCCAAGAATAGTATTGTCTGATAGAGAAAGAATATTACTAAGAGCCAGAGATGCCAGTCAGTCAACATCTTTGTATATGACATAGTATTATTAATTGCATTTCATAAATCCTAGCTGTGCAGACTTCGAGTCTAAACTCCTCCTTGTTTCTCGCTGGTGTTTTTATATCTATTCTTTCACTGGTTCTCAAGTATTTCCCTTTTAAAACTTGGTCAATTATTTATAGAAGAATACAGAGGGCACAACATTTAACATATCAAACAAGGACAGATTCCCTGCTTAGAGCAACTTTGAATGTCAGGGCTCAGTCATGCTGTGTAGGCACAACTGAGAGTATCATGCTTTGGCAAGATAAAATTGCTCTGGAGCTTCAAGGCACAGAAAAGGACTACACCTTACTCTACCTTCCCTTTGGAAATAGCAGCCTATTTCTTCACTGAATCTGACCTGCTCTTTGTAAGATAAGGAAACAGGTTTATTCTCCCCCTCTTTCTATCCCACACAAATCCTTCACTAATCCCTTTGCAACAGTTTTCCCCTATGATAGAAACCATGATAGAAAGCACAAGGTGAAATTTCTAAAATGCCAGCCAAAGAATATGGGGACCTATAAGGAGCAGTCACCACCTGACCTAGGGATATATGAAGGACACAGTTGTTCTTCCTGCTCCACTCCTAGGAAAGTACAGGAGGCTGAAAGTAAAGGAAAACCATCATAAGTGTAGCGATATCATCTATTTCTCATTATAACAGTATAATAGGGGATACTTCTCAATTTCCCTTGCACACCGTATAGAAAAGTGTGTTACAAAGAGATTCATCAGTAATGTCATAACAAGAATGAAGAAAAAGCAAAGCTAGGACTGAGCAAGAAAAACTGGTAGACAGTGAGGTCTACCCTCAAGTGGATCTAGCTGACAGATGTAAAGCTCTGGCTTGGAAGTAAGTTTGAATTCTCAAGTAGTGAATAGAGATGTTGCAGTAAGAAGAGATCAGGAAGAGGTTCCAGGCATAGCAGTAATGAGTCTTTAATAATGAGGCCTTTGCAAGTTAGGCCCCACCATGAATTAATCTGAGAATATGTCTGAGCAAAAGATATCAATTACATACACAGGTATGTTGAAAAGAACGTCTTCACTTCTAAAGAAAATGTGTTAACTTCTTTCTGCACTACAGCATGATGTAAATACCATACTGTAATTGGCATCTCTAGAGGATATGTTCAGCCAATGCCCAATATGGCACTAAGAGAATCTAATTTATCATTGTTGCTATTTCTATTACAGTTATTCCACTGGGGAATAAAAACCCCTGCAATTTAAACTTCCCCCCCC